>NC_041407.2:103263847-103563847 GCF_900747795.2 Erpetoichthys calabaricus
AGTAAAATGTACAGCGAGTAAAACGACATTACCTCCTTTTTTTTTTTTTACGATCTCTGAGATCTTGCTTTTTTCGGTTCAAGGCTTCATAAGCTCTTTTATGTGCCATGGTGTACTTAATAAGTACTCATCTTTGAATGTTGCAAGACTTTCGCCTTGTATGTAGATCGGGGAAATTACATTGATTGCATTCCTAGTCTGAATCACAATCTGATTGTATGGGTGCTTACCTGGCACTGTAGGGTTGCCACCCGTCCTTTAAAATACGGAATCGTGCCGCGTTTGAGAATGAAATTGCGAGTCCCGTTTTGAATCAATACTGGACGGGATTTATCCCGTATTTTTTTTATCATTTTTTTGTTAAAGCAGCGTGTCATGCAAATCATCCCACACGCATTTTATGAAGATGCCTCCTTTCCTACTTTTGATTGGGTAATACTTGATGTCATCGTTAGTTTGATTGGTCTTTTTAACTGTCCAGTGAGGAGGGCGTGTCTTTTAAGTAGAGTCTGGAAAGTGTTGGCACTGAGATGTGGCGTGAGCGCCATAGTTGAAGCCCCTAACGTTGCGGTCAGCAAGTCGGCTAACATCCGCCATGTGCCGTCTTTCAGTTGCGAGAAGCAGATCATAGAATGGTTGAAACTGTTGCCCCTAACGTTGCGCCACGGCGTGTGGTTCGTTTATACCTCGTGTCTTCTCATTAAACTTTTATCTGGCGAATATGTTATTGCAATCCGCAGCGGGAGCGTTTCTATAAACTTAATTTAAAGTTACGTTTTACACCGTGCTTTGTTTCCCTTATGAACATGCTTGTATGCTTCACTCGCTCCGTTGTCAATTGTTTAATTAATTTTTTGCTCTTTGCTGTTTCCGGCTCTTCCTCCATTTCCCCCTACTTCGTTCTTTTATCTCGCGAATATGTTATTGCAATCCTTAACGGGAGCGTTTCAATAAACTGATTGAAAATAGTTTTGCATTTACCTTTTTAGTAAAAGGCGAGCTTTTAAGCCTGAGAAATCACCCCGTAAATGCACATGTTTAATTGCACATGTGTTAATATGTATGGTTACACAGTATTAAAAGACAGTGAACAACGTCAGTTACCTTAGTTCCCGCGTTTGATAAAAGGTGAGCTTTTAAGCCTGAGAAATCACCCCGTAAATGCACATGTTTAATTGCACACGTGTTAATATGTATGCTTACACAGTATTAAAAGACAGTCAAAAATGAACGTCATTTACCTTCGTTCCCGCGTGTGTCTCGTGCTGTAAATCTCTTCCTTGTTTTTAGTTCACGTGATTACGTAGGAGGCGTGATGACGCGATACGTGACTCCGCCTCCTCCATTACAGTGTATGGACAAAAAATATGTTCCAGTTATGACCATTACGCTTTGAATTTCGAAATGAAACCTGCCTAACTTTTGTAAGTAAGCTGTAAGGAATGGGCCTGCCAAATTTCAGCCTTCCACCTACACGGGAAGTTGGAGAATTAGTGATGAGTCAGTCAGTCAGTCAGTGAGGACTTTGCCTTTTATTATTATAGATATATATATATATACTGTGTATGTATGTGTGTATATATATATATATATATATATATATATATATATATATATATATACACACACACACAGTATATATATATATATATATATATATATATATATATATATACACACACACAGTATATATATATATATACTGTGTATGTATATGTATGTATATATATATATATATATATATATATATATACGAAATGTATGCTGAGAATGAGCTTTATGCTGACAAAGACAGAGCAGTAGTTATTGATGGGCCACACCAATAGCACCATTAGCCAATAGATGACTGAAGAAGGGATTGTGTCCTGGATAGAAAAAAGATGTCATCACATTATAAACTGGAAAGAGAAATTTCAGGAAAGACCAAGGAAAAAATACTGTACTTGAGTGAATGATGTAAACAAACAAAAACCACAAAGATATAGTAATGATGATAGGTAAACCTGTACTACTGTATTATAAGTCTCTGTTAATAGGTGCTGGTGAGGAGTGTTGGCAGGGATGGTTGTTGGATGTGATATTTACACATACTTTGAGGTGTGGAAACCTCCAGGGAAGATTTCAGAGAAATAGGCAGAGCAGGCTGTCACCGGGAAAATGGAAGTGAAGCTACGGTGAATTTGACCTTAAGAGGAGGATAGTTCCCAGGTGAAACTTTCTCCGGGAGACAGGTATGCTCTGATGCCAGAACATCAGAGTGGACATGAGGGATTAACAACACTGTGCTACGGGGTCAGAACTGTGGAGCAAGGTTCAGAAACGTGTGCGGCATGGCATGCTCCTTGGCCAAGACACCAGAGCAGGTTACAGAGACATTTGAGGTGCCCTCTGTACCCAAAACATTGGAGCTTCTTAGTGGTAACCTTTCTTCCCCTTATGGAAAATAACAACATAATGTAAATTGTTCTCAACCCTTTACAGATTTTCCAGTGTTTTGATTGATAATACACAGGTCATTGGCTCCAACTCCAAGAAATCTTTATGCTGTGTTCATTTCCTTTACACCTTTTAGGTGGTTCATTACAATATATAGTCAAATTTCCCATTATTCTTACTTATTACCCATTTTAATTCAAAAGAATACACTTTCCTGTAAAATTGTGTTTTGCTGTGACCATCAACAAAAGACATTTCCCTAGAAAAAGCAGGAAATTATCAAATGCAGGAATGTCTTCGTCATGGACAACTGTTTTATGGCAGGTTCAAGAGTAAGCAGCTTCAGTAACCTAATAACGTTACTGTCATCATCCAAGGTGTCTTACAACATCAGAGATACAATTGGTTCAGTTTCTTGAGTTTTTCCAGTTGGAGCACATGCAGGGACTTACTGCTCATGCTGGCACAGTGTCAGTAGCAGGATCTGAACCCACAGCCTTTAAAGTCCAAGCCTTAACCACCAAAACACAATGCCTTCCAATAATATTAGCAATTGGTTTAAAAAAATACAAATATTGTATACAGAAAAAGTGCTTGGTTACCTGCACAGTACTTCAGCTAAAACTGATTATGATGGACACCTGTCGTCTTATGAAATTTCCCAGGTGAAGCCGTGTGACAGAGCTAGTGTCTGTATCATCTTAGAAAAAGGCATCAAAATGAAGCAAAAAAAAAAACGTGAAAGCTATTGAAAAACTAGTGCAGTTTTTTTTCCTGCGATTCAACATAATTTTTTATAACTCTGTTTGGCTGTGAGACGTGTCCACCGTGCTGGTCTGCTTGGGAGGTGTGCGTTTCATTTACACGAGAGTGATGAAGACGTAGTTTATCACTAATGTCCAGCACCCATTCCCATTAGTGGTATTAACATTTTCACAATGAAGTCATTGTTGAATGAACTGTTTTATGTCATTAAGAAGTCGAGAGTTGACGACTGTATAGATGTTTAAGAGTATTTCAGTTATATTTCGGGGAATTCTTTGGGAGTTTCTGATGGTCTGGGAACACATTTTTTTATTCTTTCCTATTTGAAATAATGGGAAACAGTTTTTGCTCTCCCTTTTTTAAAATTTTCTAACCGATTACGGGAATGGATTAGAATCGGATAACGAGGGGATGACTGTATGGTAAAAACAGAGGTTTGAAAAGCTGTGTTCTTTAAATTCGGTAATGCAGTTCAGCTTAGCCTTAATTTAAGCGCATTACCGAATACACACATTACAAAATAATATCATGAAGCCTACAGGCTCACTGAAATCTGGGAAGACTCAGCCTCCGGCAGCAAGCTAATTGTATTAGACATTGTAATGAAAAAAGTACCAATAATAAACAAATGGTTTGTAATAATCAGAGCGTAATTTTCTGTTTATCGCTATCATGACTCTCTCCTAGTAACATCTCCCTATTTTACAATCAAAGTGGAAAGAGCTGTTCACAGAGTGTTTTTGCTTTGCAGAAAGCATAAGAAAAAGGGCATCTCTTAATCCAGATTTTACATTTAAACTGGGCCACTTCACCATTCCTGCTGGGTCAATGTCAATATTCTTTCTGGAAAGCACATTTTAGTTTGGTGAAATTCTGTTAGAATCATTAAGTTTTTTTTTTTTTCTTTTAATGTTAATATCTTTTCATTTTGGTGTGCCACATTCAAATAAACCCAGCAGGGAGTTTGCCACAGCTTGAAAAATCTTGGGCACCATTTCCATAAATCTACCCACACACTTTCATTAGTTGCTTTTTCTTGAGCTTGTGAGTCAGAACTATGGATGCAGGGCAGAATCACAATTAGGACGTAGTGTACACCCACACAAATCCTCACTGGGGCAGTATCCTCCAGAAGCATATTTGTGGACTGTCATCTGCAAGGCAGAGAATATTCATAACCATCACATAAGCAGCTCCATGCTGGCATTCAACCTAGATTCATGTCTGTATTGTGTCTTAAGAATTATTGCCAGTCTTGATAAAGATAAAAAAGACAGCACAGATAATTGAGTTTATTGGATGGCCTTAAAATGGAAAAGTGTAGGCTTTAATACAATTAGAGTACAATGCTACCCCCTTCATAATTGGTTTTCTGCCTTATGCTGATGATATTAGGATAAGCTCTAGTCCCCCAAGACCCTAAACCTGGATTAAGCACATTTAAAGAATGGAGAGAATAGATAGATTTTTGAATGTTTCCAGATAGGCAGCTTTTAAAATCAAAAACACAAGTTATTGGATATACTCTCTATCCTTGGCTGTATATAACAGCATTAGCTAATAATGGAGAACACACTAGGAAGGATCTTACGCTCTTCGTCTTGATCCTATGAGCCTAAAGCATACGTTCTCCAGATCCCTGATGTCCTTTGGTCTGAAAAGAATGGACTTTTCAATTTGCTACATGGGCTGTCAGCCTAATTTGTGCCTTGGAGTGAGCTGACCATTGCACATTCTTCATGCAACTTTCAATCAGTGATTAATTTGTATGAGTTTGTTTAGGGTCAAATGGATTATGAGATTTGGTGTTTTGTAGGTATATTTAGCGTGTAATGTATAAGCTTGTTGGACATTTTTTATGCTCCTAAGCCTGACATGTGTTTTTTTTTTTTTTTTTTGATATTCTTCTTTATTAAGAGTAAAAAAACAAAATGAAAAAAGCTAAACTTTGATCTCAATGATGATTGGTAATGGATTATCCGTATTACTAACCGAGAATGCTAAACCGGATGATGGACGCAGGCACATCCGGCCATGGGCCGTGGCTGCAAAAAGACGTACTGCGCAGGCGCAAAAAGAGTCCGCGAGAGTCGGAGAAAGGCGGACAAAAGAGGGCGACAGAGGCGGATGAGGGGCCGCGAGAGGCGGACAAGACCACACAAAAAAGGAGTGAGCACATACAAAAAGGAGTCACAGAAATGAGGCGCAACAAGCACCGAAAAAAGGAAAAGGCACATAAAAAAGTAGTCAAACGCGGGCAAAGCACGAAACACATTGCACACCAAACTAAACACACCAAAAAAAAAGAACAGACGAGCGCATAACAGCAAGGCACGACCACACACCCCCCCCCCCCCCACCCTACAGGAACGGGACGGGACGGGACGGGACACACACCAAGAGGGGGATTCAACAAGCCCATGGAAGACAAAAAAAAAAAAGAACACAAAACCACCCCACAGACCCTACAAGCAAGGGACGGGACACACACAAAGAGGGGGATTCAAACAAGACACAGGAAAACAAAAAGAAAGAAGAGGCTCGCGCAACAACAACCCCCCCCCCCCACACATCCATAAGAAGTGACACCCAAAGCCACATATTCTAAAGTGAACGTCGACACCTTCACACTAGGCAGCATAGGTGTCAGCATAGATGTCAGCATAGGTGGATATCCTTTCAATAAAGCACTATTAACCGTTCAACTGCAGAAAAGGATACATATTAACAGTGAGTGCGATCCTCCTTATTACTTATCCATATTTCGCATGCTGAGAAAGAAACAAGTCATGAATACACGGTCACGGGTACAAAACGAATCGGAAAGGATAACGGGAACAAACACACGAACACGAAAGAAACAAGAAAATAGACGGCGGCGCATAAAACGCGCTTCTGAAACACCGGGAGAAAAAATGTCTCGGATCAAAAAACGCAAAGCACAAGTGACACCGTTACAGAGACGTGCCCAAATGGACAGACACAATGAACGTAGACGCATTCAGCGCGTGTGTCAAAGTGCTGCATCGAAAGAAGCACGATTTCAAACCGAAAGAGCTCGCGTATCAGACATACAAAAAAGGGAGCGAAGAGACAGAATAAATGAACGGAGACGTGAACAACGCGCAAATGAACTGACAGAAAAAAAAAAGCAAGACGCGAAAAGCAACAAGCTCAAATGACCGACATACAAAAACGGACAAGGCTCGATACAAACAATGCACGGCGTAGACTGAAACGGACTTTGCGCAAAGCGGAGGCGAATAAAAAAAAAGAAAGAAATAGCGCGTCACAAATAATGGACATGCAACAAAAAGGCAATCAAACGCAAAAAGCAAAACATGCCCGTCGCGGACATCAACGCCACACACCTGTTAAACGCTTACGCCAAATGGCTGAAAACGCCTTCAATAAGGAATCCACTATTGAGGAAAATTCATTGGGATTAATGAATGTCATTTGCAATCATTGTCATTCACTTAACTTCACAGAATAAACAACTGGCAATACAAATAATGAATTTACACGTTGTTGTCAAAAAGGTCAGATTAGACTGCCTCCTTTACATTCATATCCTGAATATCTAAAGAAGCTTCTAACTAACGATGTGCCTGAAAGTAAAAACTTTATGAACTGCATTAGATCCTACAATAGTTCATTTGCTTTTGCATCTACCGGAGTACATATCAGGCCACCAAAAGGCAATGGCCCATACTGCTTTCGCATATGTGGACAAATATTGCATCGCATTGGAACAGTGCACCCTGAAACAAATCAACAACGCAAATATGCACAAATCTACATCCTAGATCCAGATGAGGCAATCTATCAACGCATGAACCTTCCTGAAAACAAACAATGCACAGAGCTTATAATGAGAAACGTCACTCATGTCATAAACAATCACCCATTAGCTAAGTCTATAAAAATGCTACATGAAGTTGAAAAGGAGGCAAATACAAAAGCAAATGCAGAAAGTATAGCGGCAACTACAATTGCTTTGGTCTTGATAAAGGACAAAGAACAAGATCCAAGACGATACAATCTGCCCGTCGTTAATGAAGTGGCAATTGTCTTTCAAAGTAAAGATGGTGAGCCTCCATTTCACAGAGATATTGTTCTACATTTACGTCCTGATAAAAACAACACACCTACATTCCAACGCATAGACATTTGCTTTCCGCTTCTTGATACTTTAACATACCCCATATTATTTCCCACTGGACAGGAAGGATGGAGTGCTACAATTTCAAGAATTAAAAAACATCAGGCACAGAGACGATCACGTGTATCCATGAAAGAATATTTCTCCTACAGACTCTCAGTAAGGGACGACCTAGAATTACCTTTTACATTGAAACGGCGACAGTTCCCCATTAAACCTGCATTTGCCATGACCATCAACAAATCACAAGGACAAACCATGGACAAGGTTGGCATCTACCTCTCTGAACCCGTTTTTGGACATGGACAACTTTATGTTGCCTTCTCACGTGTTCGACGTTCATCTGACGTTAGAGTTAAAATTATAAATGATCCATGCCAAGGAAGACTCATTCAAGGACAAGACACCATCTTTACTACTAATGTTGTATACAAAGAAATATTCCAATAAAACATTAATATATGCCAAACACTCTATTTGTTATTTCTATACGCATCATCCAAAGATGCACACTATTCTATATCTAATTCATACATCTCACTCTTTGTCATGTCCCAACGCCAGGGGTTGGCGAGCGAAGCGAGCAGGGGGTGGAGCCCCCTAGTATACCTTATAACAGAATACCATCTGTGCCGAAATGAAATATAATGGCAATTATGAAATGAACAATCATATGAAAAAGTAAAGTGACATGAGGCATTAAATTGTGAAGTAAATGCATAATTAAATAAAAAAACACCTTATTATCAGAAAATGCAGTATATCATTTTATTTTAGTTTAACAGTGTAGCCATCTTACAGTTAATTATTGCAGGTTTTATTTCAAAATGGCTTTATTTTTAAATACCATTTTTTATTTTACAATGGGACTTCTCCCAAATGGTCATTTTAATTTCAGAATCCCTCTTTTCACGATAGTTTTTATCACTTGTCGATCGAGTCCAACAGGCTGAACCTGTTCCTATTGGTTAGTCATTTCCTTTTGTTCCTATTGGGTAGTCTATTCCCGAGGGTGGCCAACTCCGATCCTACAGGTTTTCATTCTATTTTCTTAATTAGTGACCAGTTTTTGTTACTAATTAACTTCATTTAATTTATTTGCTATTCAATACTCAGACCCTTTAAATCGGGACTGAGCAGCATCGGCCCTGGAGGGCTGCAGTGGCTTCAGGTTTTTGTTCCAACCCAATTGCTTCATGAGAAATCATTCATTGTTGATGAAGCACTTATTGCTCAAGTGACATTTTTCTGCTTCATTTTAATTGTCTTGCTTGTTAAGACATGGCTGTATTCATTGTTTTAACTGCCCCTTATTAGCAATAAGATGCAAATGACAAAGGAACCAGCAGTTCTTCATCTAACTTGTCTCCATTTCCACCTGTGTGTATTCATCATTCACTACTTGGTTTAATTAAGTATTCAGAAGGAAACTGAAGAGAAAGTGAAGAACTGAAAATTACTCATCAGTTTTAGGCTTCAAATCACTTGGATGATATGTGTATGTATCATTAGAAAGGAAAAACAAAGCTGTGATTTAGGAATGACTTGACATTGCAGAGTTAAAACACTAACAAGTCATGATATTAAATAAGATCTTTTATTGGTGGGGTTTGCCTTGTAATTAAACATCTGGGTTGGAACAAAAACCAACTGAAGCCACTGTGGCTCTTCAGAATTGGAGTTGGCCACCCCTGGTCTATTCCCTTATGATTACATTCCCCCCCCCCGTGTGGTATGTGTTGGACCGCCAAATATCTTTAGCGCTACATTTCTTATATTAAACTGGTAAAAGCATTGAGACAATAAGAGTCATGATAGTTTGGTTTGCAGAAAAATTAGACAGAAATAAATGATATGTAAACGTTACCAAACATTGGGTGCATTAATGATAATAAACCATGCTTTAAAAACCTAACAAACTAGTTACACTATCCTGTTGTTATGATTCACAGGAAATGCCTCGTAAAATATCAAACCTGCACCACAGACAAGAGACACCCTGATCTGCCTCCTCAACATAATATCTCTGATAGCTCCTTCTCATTGTTGCTGACTTGCACTTCATCTCTCTCTAAGATCTACCAAGAACAACCCATTACTCCTATATAAAGCTGATATATGTCCTGTCTATGAATGTCACCACCTGTCTTTTTGAATGTTCCTGAGGCTGGTAAAATACAGGGGCGCTCTGTCCCTATCTAATGGGTCACTGGCACTTAAGCACACAGCACCTCCACTCTGATAAACAATCTGTCAGCCACAAAATGATGCTCTTTTTAAGATAAACTTTTGTTATATTGTGAATGCTTGGATGGATAAGTGCTCTTTAAAATATTCTTGTTGATGAAGAGGTTGTCAGTGTCCTCACAGAAGGTCATCTGGGAGCACATCACCTGGAATTTCCAGCATCAGACATCAAACATTATTGTGATTTCTTCACAGGCTCCTTCTAAGTGGACACGATGCCCACCTGCTAATGACTTCTTTGTCTACATTAACAATTTGAAGAGCACTTGTCCTTCTGAGCATTTGCAATATATTGTCAATTGTCTTTCTAGTTCGCCTTCAAAACAAACTGTCCCGACTCTTAACCGCCTCCGGCCAAGACTTGGGAGTTTGGAATGCAAGTGATGCTGATGTTCTTTAGTAGCCTCCTGCCTACAGTCAGGCCAAAATAATTGAAAGCAAAGGATTAACCAATATGAAAAAGGTTCAGCATGTTTATCTTTGTCTTGATTGACAAATGATGGAATCATCATGAAAAGAGGCTTTATGAAATAAATAGCTCTGGCATTAAAAGAGCCAATTGGAAACGTGCCGTGTGAACGAAAAACAGACTTTAAAAGCAAAGCCATTTTAAAACAAAACCTCAGTAAGGTAACTTCATGAACTAAAATAAAATGATAAATTTTATAATAATTAAATGATATTTTTAATTGCATGTTTTTTTCATGATTTATTAACTCGTTTTTATGTAAATATCAGTGTCGTTTTTCCTGTTATAATTAACATTTCTTTATTTGGTTTTGTCACGAGTGGTATGCCATCTCTTTGAGCATGATGCAGTACAATCAAAAGGCCATGCTTTATTATTAGTATTAGTAGTAGGAGTATTAATAGGCTGTTCGGCCCTGGGTTTAATTTTCAAATGAGTTGTCTCTTCTTTGCATTAGCAATGCTCTTTCCATGTTCATGTGGGCTTCCCCTGCGATTTTAATTATCCCCACATTACAGAGATGTTTTAATTAGGTTTACAGAACAATTCCACATATCTTGGTGTGAATGAGTGTGGCTCTTTGTTTTTTAGTTCTCATCAAGAAGCTCCTTTGCCAGTTGGCTGCCAGGAAGGATTTCTTTTACCTTTAACCTACAGTGGTAAAAGTTGGTTCGGAAAGTGAATGGTCTAATTCATCAGTGTATACTTTTCTGAGTAAGCTACAGTTAGTGAGTTATGTTTTTGGTGTAAATATCTATATTACAAGAAAAAAGTGAAAATGTACAATATTCTTAAAAATACGAAACACAATACACCTGAAGAAGAAATAAATGTTGTGTTTCTAATTTTCGTTTTAATTTTAATTTTTTTTTTGTTTGGAATATATAGTTATCACCTCTTGGCTCGTCATATGGGTGAGCATGTACCAGGCATGGCCCACCTGATAGAAGACCAATAACAGGCTTATATGAGGGATTATATCTCCTAACAGGCCTGGGTGTGTCTGGGAACTCCCAAATTTGCCAGTGATATGGTGGCCTGCTCAGTCCAGGTCAGTAAGTTGATCCTGTGAGAATAAATGGATATACTTTTTTTTTGTTTTTTTTACATATTTACCCTGACACAAAACATTCCCTAATGTCTTTGTGCCTAATTCAGATTGATTGGTAATGTTGGAACAGAAGACAAAAATCCCAGTTAGTGTTAGGTATGGAAAAGACAAACCTATGGAGTGCTGATAGCGCTGAGTAAAATATAAGCTTGTTGGGGTTAACCACATGAGACAGCACAAGTGGTTTATGGGGACAGCGTGTCACCTTGTGCACTAGAAGAAGGCATAGCACCGTACAGAGAGCTACCATTTTGAGTGTCTCTTCTGCTTGTTTACTCATTCCCCTCTGATTCACTCTCTTTTGGTAGGTGGCAGTTCGACAGAAAGTGACTGTGCATTTGAAGGAGACTACACTGTGCCCACTCTACCTGTATCTGAAGGCATGCAGCACATCCGGATCATGGAAGGCATGTCCCGTTCACTACCCTCCTCACCCCTGCTCACTCACCAGGCTATCAATATGCGGCTTCAACCCATGAAGAAGCTAACAGGTAGGGCAGGCTTCCCCACATATTCACTCTGTAACAGCATGCTGCTGCTAAATTGTGGCTGTTGCTGCAGCAAAAACAAAGAAAAAATGTTTAATTTATGCCTTTGGTGACAGTATTACCTCTCTTTTGGGCACAGACTGTTTAAGGAGGGTCCTCTTGCATGTTCCCTATTTCATAGGCATATCCACAAAGCCTGTCTGCATTAGGCCACAACACTGGCCATTCAGGCTGAGTCTTTAGATTAGCAGTGAAAGCCGGAAATAAATAAAAATGATTTAAACTAATCAGAAAGCAGAGAGTTGACATAAAAGGTGTAATGTTAGTTGGAAAAAGGGAGCTGTATGAAGAGGAGGAATAAAAACCCTTATCAGGCTGAAACGCAAGTTAAGACGTGTGCAGTACAGTGGACTGTAAAGCTCAATATGCGGGCAGCGTAGTTTGACAAGTGTTCAAAATGAGACTAAGAGACAAAATAATGTGCAAGAAAGAGAGACGTAGTTGAACAGTCTTGATGTTTAAGAGAATTGTAGGGGATGAAAGCCAGAATGTGAGGCAGAGAAAGCCTGAACAGATGATGATAAGGGTGTTAGTGAAGTTGTTTAGAGGTCAGAGAGCACAGGTTCAGATTGTTCTCAAGGGTGTGAAGATTTTGCATAGATCAAGAGTTTATAGAAATATTTAATGATCAATATTAAAGATTCATTTAATAACAGAAAATGTATGACACCGCACTTTGCAAGTAGTATGACTTCACAGAAGCACTGCAGGTAAAAGGCCTTTAATAATCTTTTCTAATAATTACAAATGTTCTAATGTGACAAGCATTGCAAATATAGATGAATACCTGACTTTCATCAATTTATTAAGACAAGTTTTCCAAATTGGTTTCCATGAAGATAGCTAATTTGAGTATAAATATAGTGTATTTCTATGAATATGACTTGAAAGTTCACCTTGGTATTTTCATCAGTGACTATACATTTTGACACCATAGGTACTCTTACCATTTCTTTAATCTATTCCTGTCTCAGTGTAAAGGGCACTTCAATATCTCAACTTTATCGATACAACACACACTTAAGGGACATAATCATAAAGTCATTAAAGGATAACTTTATATGGGGCATAATCTAATATATACCATGACAGGGTGTTCTTAGAGATGTTCAGAATTGTCACTGGCAGAAATCACAAATAAGAAGCAAGATGTCATTTCACAAAACGCACTCGTTGTCTGCTGACGGACAACAGAAAAGGTTCAAAGCATGCAGTGTGGAAGAAGAATACTGTTGGTGTTGGTTTGCATCGTGCATTGTGATCAGCAGACCAGTGCTGCATTTTGTGTAAAGGCTTGTGAATCCTCCACTGAGATTTTAACAAAGTGTTAGGGTGTATGGCAGTGAAAGTATTCAGTGGATGCAAGAGCATCCATGTGGATAGTGGTACAATAAGAGAACATCTTTAATTCCACAAAACGGAAAGAGAATAACTTGACTGCATGTAGAGATCGTGTCACTGGAGACAAAAGTTTTATTTAAACTTTTTATTCATCTTCTTGTTGCGATGTTGTGATCTTCATGATCCATGCTGAGACGATGCTCTTCTGTGTTATGTGAACAGTGTTCACTCCTCGACACTGGACATTATCTTTGTATATTATATCTTTATTATAAAGATTATTATTATTTTATTTTGATTACATCTTGCCTGAAGGAGGGGCCCGAGTTGCCTCAAAAGCTTGCATATTGTAATCTTTTTAGTTAGCCAGTAAAAGGTGTCATTTTGCTTAACTTCTCACTACATTACATCTTTATTAAGTAATTGTAAATGTTTCAATATTGGCTGTTCACATTTTTGCAGTCTGCTGCCTTAGTATGCAGTGTTTGGTTTAATTTTCACTATACCTTGTCCATGCAGAAATTTAAAATATGTTTGAAAATGTTCTAATTTGTTTTTGAAGAATATGAAAAGTGCACTTGGATACCTTAGGTTATAAATATGACTGTGTGCTTTTATACTTTTGTCTAAGAGGTACGAGTATGGTTTTACTTGCACAGACAGACAGACAGACAGACAGACAGACAGACAGACAGACAGACAGACAGACAGACAGACAGACAGACAGACAGACAGACAGACAGAAAGAAAGAAAGAAAGAAAGAAAGAGAAAGAAAGAAAGAACTTTATTTGTCCCCATGGGGGATTTTTTTTTGTTTTTTGTAAAGTACACTTTGATATTTGTCCTAAGTTATCGTAATGTAGCTGGTTAGTGCTTTACTGTAAGAAGGGTTTCAGCTGCTCTGAAGATTATATACTATGCTGTTATAATTTAAGGGGGACGCATCTTTCTTAGCGTGTTAAATGCAGAGAGAGAGAGCCAGAGCTAAACCTTGTAAGGTCGTCTGCCTTTGTGAATGTGGTCGAGTGTAAAGCGACACCAACTCATACAGAGTTAAAATTACAAGAAGCAGCGCTGATGACTTGCCTCACTTCATCTGTTTTAACTTGAAGTACAGAAATGTTTAGTCAATGTTAGCGCTGTGAGCATTGCATGTATAAGGTCTATGTTCGTTCCCTATTTTGTATTCCCCCCCCCCCCCACCCCAAAGTTCTTAGAAATTCAAGATTGCATTTTCAAAGCTGTGCCTTTACAGTTGATGGCTATTGCTTTAATGACTACTGAAGCAGAAGTATTGTGCCAGTAGTTCCAGTTTCTCAAAGCAAATTCTCACTTCAACAGCTGTTAACCTTCTGTTTCTTAAGAACTGATATTCATGTGCTTTAGATGACTGAGTGCAGTTCAAAAGAAACAGTTATGAAGGATAATGGATAGGCCAACTTTGGGATACAGATCTGTCCCTTTCTGTCGACTTCAAGTTCTGTTTGTCTCAGCTTGTTGACAGAACAAAGGCTTCTTCTGCCACTTCTTTTAGTGGAATGAATTATGTTAAGTGGCTTGCAAGCTTAACTCTTTCAGGGCTGATGTCGACTCTTGTCAAAATTCAGGAGTAGAGGACAGTAATCAGCTGTAAACTGCAACAAACTCACCCTTACATTTTAGTTTGACTCTTTGCTAGAAGGAAAGTTACATAGATTTGTTGATTTAACCTCGATTCCCTAAGCATGCATAAGTAGCGAAGAGCAAACAACCTCTAAAATGGTACTGACATCTGGCGACAGACCAAAGCGAATTTTACGTAGTTTCCTTGAATAGGACTCTGACTTGTCGGACTCCGAATATGATGCAAGTGATCTGGAGATGGATATCAAAAGTGAAAGTGAGGTACCAGCATCATCTGATTGGTCCTCAGCTGATTGTGGTGCTGAACACTTCTGTGTAGCTGATGCACCTGCAGAAGCGTTTGCCTGGTAGGACCACCACTTATGATGTCAAGAGGTACAAACCAGATTGCGTCACACAGCGACCGCCACCACCACCCACCTGCTGTGTGAAGACAGCTGGCCCACCGTGCATTCCTGCTGACCATCGACGTGCCCCCACGCAGCCACTGCCGCCAGAGATGCCAAACATACGCCAACAGCAGCCACAGCACATAGCAACAGATGTTTTATGTTGACTTATGTGTGAAACCATTGCTATGTGTGCTTTTCAGAAAACTGAATTTTTTGGAAAACATATTCAGCTCTCAAAAAGTTAAAGCTGATATGTAGTTCAGGGCATTAGTGGCCTGTGTTGGCATTCTTTGTATGTGTGTGCTATCTAAGAGCATTGACTCCCTAGGCATAGTGTGTGCGCGCATTGTGGACCCCTTAGTGTGCCTGTGTCAAAGTGTGCACGTGTGTGAATATTTAGTACTAGGACCAAGACCTCAGAACTTTTGAGCTGGTGTTAACATATATACAAGAAAGAGACTTGCATGATGAGGAGGAAGAGTGAGCTAATTTATTAGACTGACCACCAGAGGGCAGTTGTCTCTTGTTTTATTTTTTTATGTATTTTTCAATTTTTATGAATTCATCAAACAGCAGAATCTTGTTCTGCTGATGCTGTGTGTGTTTAAAAATACAGAGACATTAGAAATTAATTATTTGTAACAAGGTGGAGCACTTTAATGCCCTGTGCATTTGCTAAAAAAGCTGCAAGGGTTGGACTCCCCATCACCATCAGTGGAGATTTTCTGGTGACCCTCTTACATTCCTACGGAATACCAATAATTATTAATGAACATTACTTTATTAATCATTCCATGCTTATCTTAGGCGGTGCCTATACAAAATTCATCAGGTAATCTGCCATCATCTGATACTGGTTATGATATTTTCTGGCCATTTATTGGGAGTCAAAGAAACTGAAGTTTTATTGGGACCCCCAACTCCCATTCCCTATGTGTACCCTCATCTAAATGGAGCAGAGTGATGCATGCCATCCCAGCAAAATAAAGACAAAAAGACGGTAAGGCAGACTAAGTTTGATGAGCTGAGCTTGACATTTCAAGTGGCACGTGCATTTTTTATGTTTTTAATGAGTTTTTTTTTTTTTTTGCCCCCCCCCCCCCCCCCATTTATCATTCCACCTTCTTTAAAATGTAATTCTGTGAAATCAGTCAGCTTCAAATTAATAATAAATCGGAACCAGTAGTTGGCTATTAAATTCACATAAATCGTTCACCTCTTTCTTAGTTACATTCTGTTCTTTGCTCGACCCTACCATGTTAAACTTGCAGTATTTGTTTATGTCATTTACATAACTCAGAGGGTCCTTTCTGAGACCCCTAGCTGATGAGTTTTATCTTACAGAATTAAAATAGAAAGTCTGCATAGTTTATCATTGTGTTATTGTGTTAAATTCATGCATCCAGGTAAAACTTCAGATAGCTGATCTTCACGTTGTACAGTACACATTGAGAGAGTGGGAATGTTGAAGGATGTTTATTATTGTTTATACCAAAAGAAGTTTGTAGTACTTGCGGCCCTCTGATTGACAGTAGTGGCATTTTACATGTCACCCTCATAGCATTGTGACAAAAGGCAGTTAGAGTTGGACTGCCACAGTACTCATCTGCAGAAGAAAACACACAATGGTCATTTGTATGCTGAGAAAGTAAAATGGAGCTTAGAAACGCAGGGTTTGGACTGTTTAGCCTTCATTGGCTTCAGCTGATGTGAGCTGTTTGTGCGCCCACTCTGCCCAGCGGTTAACTCACTTGCATTGGGCAACAGAGTGGCTGTCTGATGAATAAAAGAGGAAAATATATAAAATAAGTTCTAGCAACTGCTCTCAAGGTAAAATAGAAACAGTAAAATTATTCTTACTTGAAGTCGCACAGAAAGTTTTATCAGTTTTAAGATGGACAAGTTTACAGAATCGCCAGTGCTTTTCAATGGGAAATATTGATATCTGTTTGAGATATCTGGATGAAGTTAAACTGTCTTGAAAAATTTCTTTCAACAATAATTTTGCCACTCCTCAATAAAATTCCTCTACAGGGGTCCTGGTTGTTTGATGTGAATAGACAGACAGACAGACAGACATGGGTGTTGTGCATTAGATGCAAACATATGTAAAAAATGATTCAGGCTATTATCAAAAAAAAAAATTAATAGTCACTAAGTTGTTAACATACACATGTTCTAAACAATACACTCATGACAGTGTCAAAGGGCTTGTTTGTTGTGGCATCTCCAGGTAGCCAGATTCTCTGTTTTAAGGTTGAAATATCCAGATAATTTCTTTTGCAAATCCATTCCTGATTTTTGCACTTGTTGTGAATGTTCAGAAAAACCTTCTTGTGTAATTCTTGAAGTGACTGGACCGCTGTGCGAAAATCAGATGGAAATGAAATTAGATTAGTTGTAGAATCTGCAGGGAAATTTGACATCTGAGATCACAATATCAATATGTATGTAATTAAATCATAAAAGAAAAACAAATCAATATATGAGAGCTGACTGTTTATTCCTTAACAAAGAATGCTTTCCTTCTAATTCCAGGAAATGCACTGTGACAAGGTGCTTTACAATGCAAACTTTATTACATTTTAAAATAAGATTAAACCCAAGAACTTCAAATAAATAATAGTTACAAAAAACAAATGCAAGTGCATGTAATTCAAGAAAAATTGAATAGTAAACTGGACTAGAAGAGCAGTATCAGGTGATAAATGTGAGTGAAACAAGTTTAGTACAGTGGTGGCTGAAGATATAAATTAAAGAGTAGATTACCAAGTAAAGCAGAATAAAATGTGAAAAGGTGTGTTTGTACTGTAGGAAAAATTAGAATGAGG
Organism: Erpetoichthys calabaricus; assembly: GCF_900747795.2. NCBI lineage: Eukaryota > Metazoa > Chordata > Cladistia > Polypteriformes > Polypteridae > Erpetoichthys > Erpetoichthys calabaricus. Next base: position 103,281,777 of record NC_041407.2, read on the forward strand.
CTTTACTTACAGACCTAAATATTGATTTTCATAAAGTAGGAGCCACAGTGCTACATTTGTGTTAACCAAGTTTTGCAGAGTGAGTCTTTGGAATGGTGAGAAGACCCGTGCCTGAGGATCTTGGTTACCTGGTGAGATGGCACTCAACGTGCATGTTGACATTACCAGCCTTGTCAGGTTAGTAGGAAAATTTTGAAATGAATTTCATGTCAGTCAGAATGCCAGTATAGTTGAGCCAGTTAAGACACTTGGTCTGTTTTAGACTCTGGCAACAGCATCTTAAATGTATTCGCATTGGTTGATGTTTACTTTGTGTGGAAGACCATTGAAATGTGAATTGCAGTAATCTAGTCAAGAGGAGGTTAAGGTCTGATAGAACATTACTACAGCGGGCAGGAAGAAGGAAGGGTCATTACTCAGGTATTGTCCCATTATTGGTACAAAGTAGTCTTGATTGGTAATTTCAAAACTCTGACAGCTCTGTCGAGGAACTACACGATTGCTGATTATACAAGTATGAAAGGGCCAAGAGCAAGCCTGAAGGAATCAATCTTCCTTAGCTGAGTTGAAGATCCTATGACAATCAGTTTTATTTTGTTTGTACCTGTTTATATGAAGGTAGTAGTCAGCTATGCATGTACAGGTATGCCACTTCAGCAGACACTTGGAACTTGCCTGTATCAGATATGTAGCCAGGGCACATCTGGGTATTGGGCATTGTCCACATAGAAGTGGAACATCAGTTCATGCCGTCAACGGAAGATATTGAAAAGGCATGGAGAATAAACTGGAGACGTTGAGGAACTCCGGCACAGGACAGAGGCTGCAGACACCTCGAGGTTTTCACCACAAGACATGATAGTGTGCATGTGTCCAAAGAGGTTTAAGCACATCCAGGGTCAGAACATTCTGTTAAGCATAGTATGTTCTTCAGGTGCTGTTGTACAGGGTGTTCCAGATCTGATTATGCAACTGTTCGACTGACAACTGTCTCCCCGCCATTTTGGAATGCAGGGCAGGTGGTGCCATCTATCGGCAACAAAACAAATTTTAAGTGAAACCTCTATGTGCAGGGCAGGTGCTGTGAATTCTCTGTGATAAACTTAAGTTATAGCGTAATGAAAATTGCATAATTAGATCTGGACCACCCTATATAGTCTTATGGTCAACACTGTCAGTGGCAGCAGTTGGATCATGAAAAAGCAGCTTAGAGCAAGATTCAGCAACAGAAGGTGACATTTGGGGAAACTAGGAAAATGTTTGTGTAGATTTGGTGTTTGACACTAAGACTATTGGTGAATTTGGAGGAAAAAATCACCTATGGAAGAACCAGTCTCTAAAACTGAAAGTTTCTTTAATGGGCTAAAGAAGAAGAGCGTTATATTGGAAAAGGAGGAATTACTAGAATCTTTTTCATTTCTCATATGTGGCTCGGCTGAAAACTTTGACCACAATTTAGGGAACATATCCACTTACTTTTGGTGAAATATTCTTTGTGAAAGTGAGTTTTGTCATTGTATACGTGGCAAAGTCTGGGTGATGCTGAAAAGCAACAAGTTTTTAGAATACCTGGGGTGGTGATAGTTGCAGAGTAGGCGACACCGTGAAGTCAAATGAATTGCTTACAGTGAGAAATGGTAAATCGATGGAAGTCACAATGGCGGTAAACTGCAGAGATTTCTAACTTGTGACTATTTACTTGGAAAGGTTGTTCTTGTTCGAGACCTCAGGAAATGAAATTAATATTCAGTAATCATTTACCTGCACAGCTTTAAACAACAAGTCTGCTAAATGTAACCAAATTAAACATATTAACATAACCTTAATGTGACACGTTTTACTTAGTTGCTGAAAAAAAGAAGTTGTTTGGGGCTTTGTTCTATTTTTTATGTTCCGATATTAATTTACTTTTTTATTATAACAAAAGTTTAAACTTCTTTAATGATCCTTCATACTGCTTAGCTTACTTTCAAATGGCTCCAATGCCCAAATTGGCTTTCTTCTCCAGTGATGCTACTTGCAGGCTTTAAGAATAAAGTATATTTTATTTAAATCGTGTGAATCCTGTCCTTTTTTTAGGAAATTTGTTATTATTTATTCCACTTGCTATTTTCCATTTGACTGTGGAAAGTGAATCTTTTTTTTTTTTTTGCAAGTGATTTCCATCTATCCATCCATTATCCAACCCTCTATATCCTAACTACAGGGTTACGGGGGTCTGTTAGAGCCAATCCCAGCCAACACAGGGCACAAGGCAGGAAACAAACTCGGGGCAGAGCGCCAGCCCACCACAGGGCACACACACACGCACCCACACATCAAATACACACTAGGGACAATATAGAATCGCCAATCCACCTAACCTGCATGTCTTTGGACTGTGGGAGGAAACTGGAGCAGCCGGAGAAAATCCACGCAGACACGGGGAGAACATGCAAACTCCACGCAGGGAGGACCTGGGAAGCGAACCCAGGTCTCCTTACTGCGAGGCAGCAGCGCTACCCACTGCACCACTGTGCTGCCCTTTTGCAAGTGATTTAAATATTTTAATTCACAATTGTTTCACGATCTGTTCTAAGCATGTCTTGTGCAGTTAAATTAGTTTATCATGTCAGATTAAAATAACTCAAATGACTGAATATGCAAACTTCTTATCAGATTTTCTTACTGGACATCTGAGTGATGAATAGGCATCTTTCTGCTGTTATCTCAGTGTCATTAGATAACCCGCCGTTTAGAGCTGTAATGTTTTAAAAATTCCCAATTGATGCAGAATTACTAGAAAAAAAGTGTGAATAAAACATAAACAATGAGTAGAGTTTGTTTGCAGTATGACATGGCTAATGTCTATTAAGAAAAAGATCAATAATCCTTGTTTTACTTTGTGTTGCAGACATTGTTAGGGTATGAGCACTAAAGCAACTGTATTGTGCAGATTTTTTTAATCAGAATTGAAATGAACACATCTTATTTTGATAGTACGTAAACCTGAAAATTACAAGTGATAATTGTTTTGTATGGAATTGTTTTATGTGTTAGTTGTTGGTGTGATGAGGTAGTAGTGACGGAGTGGTGGCTCTGGGGCTAGGGATCTGCACTGGCAATCGGAAGGTTGCCGGTTCGAATCCCGTAAATGCCAAAAAAGGGACTCTGCTCTGTTGGGCCCTTCAGCAAGGCCCTTAACCTGCAATTGCTGAGTGCTTTGAGTAGTGAGAAAAGCGCTATATACAGTGGTGTGAAAAACTATTTGCCCCCTTCCTGATTTCTTATTCTTTTGCATGTTTGTCACACAAAATGTTTCTGATCATCAAACACATTTAACCATTAGTCAAATATAACACAAATAAACACAAAATGCAGTTTGTAAATGGTGGTTTTTATTATTTAGGGAGAAAAAAAAATCCAAACCTACATGGCCCTGTGTGAAAAAGTAATTGCCCCCTGAACCTAATAACTGGTTGGGCCACCCTTAGCAGCAATAACTGCAATCAAGCGTTTGCGATAACTTGCAATGAGTCTTTTACAGCGCTCTGGAGGAATTTTGGCCCACTCATCTTTGCAAAATTGTTGTAATTCAGCTTTATTTGAGGGTTTTCTAGCATGAACCGCCTTTTTAAGGTCATGCCATAGCATCTCAATTGGATTCAGGTCAGGACTTTGACTAGGCCACTCCAAAGTCTTCATTTTGTTTTTCTTCAGCCATTCAGAGGTGGATTTGCTGGTGTGTTTTGGGTCATTGTCCTGTTGCAGCACCCAAGATCGCTTCAGCTTGAGTTGACGAACAGATGGCCGGACATTCTCCTTCAGGATTTTTTGGTAGACAGTAGAATTCATGGTTCCATCTATCACAGCAAGTCTTCCAGGTCCTGAAGCAGCAAAACAACCCCAGACCATCACACTACCACCACCATATTTTACTGTTGATATGATGTTCTTTTTCTGAAATGCTGTGTTCCTTTTATGCCAGATGTAACGGGACATTTGCCTTCCAAAAAGTTCAACTTTTGACTCATCAGTCCACAAGGTATTTTCCCAAAAGTCTTGGCAATCATTGAGATGTTTCTTAGCAAAATTGAGACGAGCCCTAATGTTCTTTTTGCTTAACAGTGGTTTGCGTCTTGGAAATCTGCCATGCAGGCCGTTTTTGCCCAGTCTCTTTCTTATGGTGGAGTCGTGAACACTGACCTTAATTGAGGCAAGTGAGGCCTGCAGTTCTTTAGACGTTGTCCTGGGGTCTTTTGTGACCTCTCGGATGAGTCGTCTCTGCGCTCTTGAGGTAATTTTGGTCGGTCGGCCGGCCACTCCTGGGAAGGTTCACCACTGTTCCATGTTTTTGCCATTTGTGGATAATGGCTCTCACTGTGGTTCGCTGGAGTCCCAAAGCTTTAGAAATGGCTTTATAACCTTTACCAGACTGATAGATCTCAATTACTTCTGTTCTCATTTGTTCCTGAATTTCTTTGGATCTTGGCATGATGTCTAGCTTTTGAGGTGCTTTTGGTCTACTTCTCTGTGTCAGGCAGCTCCTATTTAAGTGATTTCTTGATTGAAACAGGTGTGGCAGTAATCAGGCCTGGGGGTGGCTACGGAAATTGAACTCAGGTGTGATACACCACAGTTAGGTTATTTTTTAACAAGGGGGCAATTACTTTTTCACACAGGGCCATGTAGGTTTGGATTTTTTTTCTCCCTAAATAATAAACACCATCATTTAAAAACTGCATTTTGTGTTTACTTGTGTTATATTTGACTAATGGTTAATTGTGTTTGATGATCAGAAACATTTTGTGTGACAAACATGCAAAAGAATAAGAAATCAGGAAGGGGGCAAATAGTTTTTCACACCACTGTAAATGCAAATAATTATTAATTAGTAGTAGTAGTAGTAGTCATGAAGCTGCTTAGTAGGCCCAGCAGCTTAAGGGTGAGTCACATACTCAAGGACATCGGTAGAAATTCAAGGGAAGTGCATTTAAAACTGAAGCCGGGAAGTACTCAATGTGTTGTGGGAGTCTGAAACAAACTACCGAGTGGTGGAGCTGAAGAAGAAACTTTGAGAACCTTTAAGAAGGATCTGAAGAAGATACCGGGACAGCTTAGGTCTTAGCTAAACAAATGAGCTTGATGGGCTGAATAGTCTCCTCTCGTTTGTCAGATTCCTTATGTTCGTATGCGCCTGTTGAGCAGCTAATGGTCATTGTGCCGAGCCACCATGTTGTTTTCATGACTGTGTGCGTGTTAGTGGGTGCTTTTCTTTTGCTACAATGCTGCATTTCTCCCCCTGATTTTGTTGCCTTGTGTGTTGGTGAGTGGTCTCCATAATTATATAAAGAATGTTAAAATAAAAAAAAAAAACAGATGGATGTTTAAATAATAATGTTTGAATAGATGGAGCTTTAAATATACATTTTCTTTTAAATGATCAGACAAAGAAAGTAAGTCAGTGTTTTATCTGTTTGTTATTGAAATCATCTTGTACAAAAATAAAAAAGCATATCAAAATGATTATATAAACTTTTCATGACAGCCTTCTGGCAGACAGTGGTTTTATGAATACATGATGTGTTGAATTCAGAGAATACATGCCAGAACTCCACTGGATCAGACTGTGAAAGACAGCAGTTAGTCAGCACTTCACTGGTGGCAGTGAGTTACGTCTGTTCACTGAGCACAAGTGGAGCAAAAAAAGATTGTGCAACATGTGACTAAGTGTGTTAGTGTTGACCTGACTCTACCCACTTTAAAAAAGGGAGTTTGTTCAACGAAAGCACTAAAACAGAGGTGATGAAGATGAATATTATTATAAAGAATCACATAAGCAGCCTCACTTGACAGGTATCGATCTTTACAGACACTTGTACACCTCTGGTTTTATGGGGGGAAAAAACTCACATAAGTACTAGCAACCTTATTCATAAATATTTGCAGGCTACAAGTCACAAAACTACTATACTCTTTTTATATTGCTTTAAATTGTGCTTTGTATTGTGCCTTGATGATGTGCTCTGTTAGAAGTCCATCCATCCATCCTCTTCTGCTTATCCGAGGTCGGGTCGCGGGGGCAGCAGCTTGAGCAGAGATGCCCAGACTTCCCTCTCCCCGGCCACTTCTTGTAGCTCTTCCGGGAGAATCCCAAGGCGTTCCCATGTCAGCCGAGAGACATAGTCCCTCCAGCGTGTCCTGGGTCTTCCCCGGGGCCTCCTCCCGGTTAGAACACGTCACCAGGGAGGCGTCCAGGAGGCATCCTGATCAGATGCCCAAGCCACCTCATCTGACTCCTCCGCATCTGTTAGAAGTGTGATATGAAATAAGATTTTAAAAAGTGTCTGTGTGTGTTTGTATACTGTATATACTGCAGATTGTTGTTGATTGAGTGAACGACACAGCCCAGATATATGAAAAGTTGGGATGCCAACCGAGTGTTCCCGTTTAATTGCAACAAAGTGAAAATGAAAACCGCGCACAATGGCACAATTTTATCAATGGGGGTAAATGAAAAGATTATTGCCTTGATAGGTAAAGGATAGCTGTTCCTTGGCATTTGTCTTGGTTAGGATAGAGCTCTGTCCTGCAGTCCGCTCATTCCAAAAGTAGACACTCCGTACCAGGGAGCCCGAGCTTTATAGCCCTCGGACTGTAAGCGGTGGAGTCGCAGGGCATCTTCTCGTAGCTTTGGAGGGAGTGGAAGATGACACGGTTAGCGATAGCGCCCACTCTTGTTTCGGGGTGGTATGACATACCTCTGATGAGCTTGGAATGTGCATATATATATATATATATATATATATATATATATATATATACACACACACACACACACAGGGAGATTCACTCGAAAAATGCCCCGAATATTCTGTTGTAACTCCCGTTCAGATGAAGCAATCTGAAACAAAAAATATCTGCTATATACCTTGACGTATGTGTAATCGATTGCATTATATGCAATGCTGGAAGTGGTTTCCGTTTTCTGCCAGACACATTTCAACACAGCGCTCCATGTTCCTGAAAATATTGGCAAGCGTCTCAGGGGGAATAGCAGCAATTTCATGTTAGATGTTTTCCTTCAGATCTTCCACAGTGCAAGGCTTGTTCCGATAGACTTTTCCTTTGAGCAGACCCCAAAGGAAGAAGTCTGGTAGTGTCAGATCTGGCGACCGTGGTGGCCAAAGCCCCTTTGAAATGACCCTGTTGCCGAAAGGAGGACTCCATTTCTGCCCTGCTCCTTGCCGATGTGTGACACGTTGCTCCATCTTGCTGGAAGTCACCTTCCATTAACTCGCGATCATTCAGTTGATTCTGACATCGCTTAAACGAATCGGTGACACGATAGGTTCACACCATGGAGACGCGCTGCTCGATACTGTACACCAGCATCCTGATGAGAAGTCGAGTGACTGAGTGAAGGGGTACGAGCAGGAGGCACCCAGAAGTTGCAAACAGAGGTTAAATGTCGCAATGGTTGTCTGGCGCCTACCTCATCGCTCCAGCGCAGGGGCTTGTTTGAAGCTCCATATACTGAGGAGCACATTGTTTCGTTCAGAGTGCTTTGTCCTAGCGAGAGTTATTACAGAATTTTCGGGGCCTCTTTCAAGTGAATCTCCCTCTGTGTGTGTGTGTGTGTGTGTATATATATATATATATATATATATATATATATATATATATATATATATATATATATATTTATTTATGTGTGTGGGTATGTGTCTATGTGTGTGTAAGAGGGAAGGACCCAAAAATACGTGGTATCAATAAATAGCCCAGGAGTAGGTTGTAGTTCTTGAATATGCCACTAGGTGTCGTGTGCCTACAGGTCCAGTTAATCAGTCCTCCAAGTGACATTGTGCTGAGATGATCAGATGCTTATTTCTGGCTTTTATTCTGCATTCATGATTTTTTCTCCAAGCTACCAGCGCAGATTTTCAAGAGACAATGATGATCACATTTTTCGACTGATTTTTTCATAAAGAGTTTGTTCCCTGTGAATAGAATGTTAATCAGTGACATTATACTGATGGGCTGAAGTGTGTACGGCAAAGCACCGGGAGGGAAAAAAAGCAAAAATAAAACAAACATCCAGAGCAGTGGCACACACCTGCATGCCCCAGGTTATCAGTCAAAGGATTTTTGATCAAAAACAATGTAGTTGCTACTTTGCACCCCATCTGTTTGTCAGATCTTGCACCCTGTGACTTCTCTTTGATTTCAAAATTAAAATTGAGACTGAAAAGAAGAAGATTTGTTACAGCAGAAGAAATCCATGAAAAATTACCTAGCACTCTAGAAATGTTAGCAGACATTGGAGAAGCTCAGGGACAACCGTATTGCATCTCAAGGAGGGTATTTTTAAGGTGACTAAATTGGAATTGCTGAATTTTATTTATTTATTTATTGATTTTTAAACAATTGTGGGAATTTTTAAGTCGTACGTATAAATGGTTTGGTTTTGAAAAAGCAAATATTTAACAGTGATTTATAAAATGTATTGAACATTGGTGGTAGCTGTACTGAGTTAACAATAACCAGTTTATTCCATCATCGTCATCATCATCATCTTATTAACAGCCATTCTCATTCCTGTCCCTGAAAAGAACCTCAGACTGACTGAACCAAAACTTTCTCAGGCAACATGAGCAGAATCATCTGACATAAAGAACACTTTGACCAAAAAAGGCAACCTGTGGCAGACAAACAATGTCACCAGTTACTTTGCTAAAGACCACCGTACCAATTAAGGCATTGTGTGGGGGGGAATTCAAACACTTCTTTATATCTTAGCAGGGGTAGAAATGTAACTTGCAACCATGTCCTTCTTAAACCAGAGACTTGAGCTTTGTAGTAAGACCCTTAAGAATTTCACTGCAAAAGCCTACACTAGTTTACAATACGGCTATTGAATGTAATCTGAATGTTTATCCATAAAATATTGTTTACTCATGAATTTAGTTATTGTTCTTGGTGTGTATTTCTTGTTTTTATCGAGGAAGTTCTTCTGTTTGCTCTCAAGATTATGCATAAATGTTTGATACACAGAACTTTGATCAAAGTTTCAATTGCATAATACTTGTGCAATGCAACAATTAACTGCAGTAGCAATTTTGGTTCTTGTTCTTTCTTATGTTTACAATGAACTACTCTTATCTTTTAGAGCATAAAATAACTGTTTCTTACTTTTATTTATATAAGGCCTCAGCATTTTATTTAAATATTAAGCAAGTCTTGCTGATAACTCTGTTTCCTGCAAAAGATGGCATTGCAGTTTTTAATATATTTTTTTTAAAGTGAGAATCATTGCCAAATAATTGTCCTCCTCAAAATGCTAGAAAATACCGGAATATTATTTTTTGCCTAACATATCAGTATTTGTTTAAATGCGTCCCGAGTTAGAAGATTCCTGCATTGTGCTCAATGCTGTCACGATAAGCTCAGGCTTACAGATAACTGCAGTAGAAGCAGATTCAGGAAACGGCGTCAAGGATCACTGACGGGGAGCCACAGTTACCGAGTGACCACCTGGCAATTGTAGGATTGAAAGCACTCACCGTATCAGCGTACCATTATAATATAATCCACCGATTCTCTGAAGGCCATTGATCTTTGCAATTGTCTTTGGCACCATTGTAAATTAGCCCAGTGTGGATAAATTTGGGATGTGAGTGAGTGTGCCCTGTGACGCACTAGCTCTCTGTCCATGCGGTTCCTTTGAAGTCGCTCTTTTTTAAATTGTTAAATTGGATTAACTGAAGATTATTTTGTGACATTGCTGGAGGAATCACTATAAAAAGCTCTAAAACTCTACTTTCTTGAAATTAAACATTATACTTTGTCACTCTTTAGATTTTATGAGCAGTATTTGTCATTAAATAATCACTTGTGTCTTACTCTGAGTATCTGTTAAATTTGGCCTACTGGAAGACCCTCTATTACTGTGTGTATGTAGTGAAATTATAGCCCACCGTCATAATGTTTTAAAACCACAACGGTCAATGGTTCAAGACCCAGTATCAGTATATACACTTGTGTTTTATGAACAATGTGCTATCTTCTGTTAAACTTTCTTTTTTATTGTCTGTTTCTATTCATGTCCAAATTGCTGTACAACTTAAAGCTTGCTTTTGTTTATTTATAGATATTTTAAGGAGCTGTATTAAACTGTATTTAACAGGATGTAATTCTAAAAGACATAACATTAGAATGGTTTTGAAAAACAAATGATATGTTTCAGAATAAAGTTTTATGGTAAAAGATAAAGTTATGCTGTACTTAACATTACATGCTGCAATAGTAGGCCTAAAGTATCTTTGCCACTCCTGTATTTGCATATTGGAATAAGATAGCAGAAAGGTAAACTTTATTTTCTCCAGATAAGAAAACTGCTTTGGGCAGGATGAATTGCAGGGTAAAAAAATCATGCAACACAGTTAGTTCATTATAATACAAACTCACTAAAATGAACACATTTGTTTCTTTAATAATATACATTCTGTGCTCCAGAATGGCTATTTTGCAAAACCTATTACAATTAGCGATGTTAGTGTACAGTTAGGTCCATAAATATTTGGACAGAGACAACTTTTTTCTAATTTTGGTTCTGTACATTACCACAATGAATTTTAAATGAAACAACTCCGATGCAGTTGAAGTGCAGACTTTCAGCTTTAATTCAGTGGGGTGAACAAAACGATTGCATAAAAATGTGAGGCAACTAAAGCATAAGCATGACTTATGAGCGTTTTAACTCTGCAATGTCAGGTCATTCTGAAATCCATTGATTTTTTTTTCCTTTCTAATAATCCATCCATCCATTACCCAACTCGCTATATCCTAACTACAGGGGGTCTGCTGGAGCCAATCCCAGCCAACACAGGGCGCAAGGCAGGAAACAAACCCCGGGCAGGGTGGCAGCCCAGCACCGGGCGCACACACCCACACCCACACACCAAGCACACACACTAGGGACAATTTAGAATCCCCAGTGCACCCAACTTGCATGTCTTTGGGCTGTGTGAGGAAACCCATGCAGACATGGGGAGAACATGCAAACTCTACGCAGGGAGGACCCGGGAACCGAACCCACTGCGCCACCGTGCCACCCCCTTTCTAATAATGTCATCCAAATAAGTTGAAGCCTAAAACAGAGTAATTTCCAATTCTTCAGTTTCCTTCGGAATACTGTATTAAACCAGAGTGCACGATGAATACACAAAGGTGTAAATGGAAACAATCTACATGGAGAACTACTGGGTCCTTTGTCATTTGCATTTTATTGCTAATAAAGAGCCATTAAAAAAACTGTGAATGTAGCTTTTTAAGACTAAAATGAGGAATTAAGGATACTAAAACTGTTACAAGAGAGAGAAATTAAATGAAGCAGAAAAATGTCACTTGAACAATAAGTGCTTCTGCAGCAATAAATGGAACAAAAGCCTGCAGCCACTGCGGCCCTCCAGGACTGATGTTGCTGAGTTTTAAATAGCAAATTAATTAAATGAAGCAAATTAGCAGCAAGAAATAGTCACTAGTTAAGATAATGGTTAGAAAGAAAACCTGTAGCCACGGTGGCCCCCTAGGGTCAAAGTTGGGCACCCCCAGTCTATGATATGGAACTGTGAACCTTTTCTCAATGGTAAAAATAGAAATTCAATGTGCAAAATGTATAAAAAAAACTGGAGACCTTTTTCTAAACAACTCTAACAGCCTGCTCATATATTTAGTGGCAGAGATTTTCACACTCACATCCACACCATCATGGCCTTTTAAACCACCAAAGCCACCACTTTCATTCATAGAATAGTAAAACATAAGTGTGATTCTTTTCACTCCACCCCTAAAAAGCATGTTTTCTGATCGACGTTAGACCAGATCTTTTCAACTTGAATATTCCAGCTTAATAGACATTTGATATGCACGTCCTGGTACTTGGCAAGAAGCAACCTGGGCAATGCTTGCATATGCTGATGATACGACATTGGTGGAGGTTTAAAAATCTCACCATTTTATCACAGGAATGCTGGGACATTGGGTACTGGAAACAAACATGGATGGGAGTAGACTCCGCTGTCCTTTTCAAATGTCCTGTTTCCCCATTTTCTAGAGCCTTCATTTTTGAAATATGTACTCATTAAAAGGTAAAGTGGATAGCATAAATAAAAGTGAGCAGAGTAATCAGAGTTGAGAAATTGCCTGTGGAAGAGTCATTTATATGCAGACCTTGTCCTTAAAAACCTTTATCATATCTCTAGTGGTCTTGCGCATCCTCTACACTTTAATTTTTTTAGCAGTTTAATGAGCAGTAGAATACTGCAGTACAGAAGAAAAACAATGTCATATAACAGACCATTTAACAGTTACAGTGTCTTAATTGTAAAAAGTAGCTCAATAAGACCTGTGACAGACACGCACATGCAGTGTTGAGTGTTGATATTGTTGACATTTCAACGTAACAAGCATGATGAAATGAATTTTCCATTGTAGGGTAGAAAGTTAACCTTGATCTTACTCTGCTCTAGTATTCAGTTGGCTTTTGGCTGATTTTTTTTTTTTTTTTTTAAATAAATGCTATTTGGAATTCTAATTATCAAATTTCTTTGTATTTTGAAATTGAATTTCTTTCATAATAAGCTCTATCACAGGCCATAGTGCCAGGTGCCAGAATCGGAAGGAAAAAAAATAAAGCCTCTCAAGTTTAGTATGGTTTAACATACAATAAGTGTTTCATTAAACTATGTAATTTAATTTATGCAAGACTGTGATGAAAGGATGTGCTTTTTGAGTACACTTTTATAAAATTAGGAATCAATAACATTGTAGTGCGCAGAGAACCTCCCAATTAAGTTAATGAACACAATGTTCACTCAGAAAAATGCACAGCACTGTACATCTGTTCTCCATGCGTTTAATCATCTTAGACTCTCAACAGATAAAAAGATGTTAATGTTAATCTTTTTGTTTCTTTATTTGGTACCAGGGCCTTAGAGTGAAAAAGCAGCAGGTTTAAAGCATACCAGTACAGTGGATTTGTACAGTTGGACAAAAATGATAAGATAATAAAAAGTCATGTTACACTTCATACTAAAATTAATTGTCCTAAGTTGGTGTTCATCATATGTGATTGATAACAGTTAAATGATGTTCATTCCCGGTGAAAATAAATGGTTGCTTTTTTTGAGATGTGACAGTTCAAGCCCAAAATATTCCTTAATGGTCACATAATCTCTCTCTCCCTTGTTTTAGCCTTCCTGGACATTGCTTGAAATGGCTTAATTCAAGTGAATTGTGGGGTATAATACTAGACAACCACAATTTACACCATGTAAGGTAGAATCTTTAAAAAGTATAAAAATTAGTAGACTTGAACACTTCTGGAGTGTTTTTTATAGATAGATAGATAGGAAAGGCACTATGTGATAGATAGATAGGAAGGCACTATGAGATAGATAGCATTTTATTTGAAGACTTTTATGTAGTAGATCTTCTGAGATCCCACATTAGATAGATAGATAGAACTTTATAAGTTTGACTTTTTACAGAAGTTCTTTATAAATAAATACATTAAGTGTGTGTATGTATATATATGTACATATGTATATATCACTAGATGGCGCTATACCAGTGCTTAACCCGACACACAAACACTGAGACATGTTTTAAAAACACCAAGAAGCAGTTTAATTTCTTCTTTTTCAAGTAAATAGTGCCCAACGCACCTCCACCACAATAAACAAATTAAATCAATCACAATATTAATCACACAATTCTCTCCTCCACACCTCCTAGCAAGCTCTGTCCTACTCTTCCTGACTCCGGCTTGCTTGCTGGGTTCCCATCAGTTGTTTAAATAGTCCTTGACTCAGAAGTGCTTCTGTCCTTCCGACGTGACTGACTGGCACTTCCGGGTCTAATGAAGAACTGACATTTTCTTCAGCCCAGAAGTATTTCGGGGCTTCTGTCCTTGTGACTACCTTGTACTTCCAGGCTAAAAGGAAAGTATGAGTCCCCAGATTCTTTGACAGCTCCCCCTTGCGGCACCCACCAGGGCTGAGAAACCAAACTCCAAGTCCCAGGATGCACTGTGGGAATCTGGGGCACCACCACACTGCAGGGTAGTTGCCATCTAGCATTTTGGGGGAAGCAGTGTCAGCAAGTAGGTGCCTTCCCCCATCCTTCCATTCCAGGGCTGTCCCGGCCGGGTTGAGCTGCTGGCCGTCCATCACAATTATATATGTGTGTGTGTATATATATATATATATATATATATATATATATATATAATGTATATATAATATGGAAGAGAAGGTCTGTGATACGGTTTACATATTTGCAGCTGGAGATCCACAAAGGGAGAAAAATGAATCCTGTATCATAAAGTAGTTTTTATTCCTGAGCTTTCAACCTCTGCCAGGGGTCTTCATCAGAGGATAATGCTTAGACTTATAAGAATCAAAGGCAATATATAGCAAAAAATTACATGGGGGAGGTGGCTATGTCAGTGTGATCAGGAAGGTGGGGGGTATTGGGTGTAAAGTCTTGTTTATTATGAACATGTTATTCTTAAGTTTGCATATGCTGGATTTATGTCCAAGTGTCTGTTGATTGCGTTCTCATTTGATAACCATGATTCGGCCAGCTCTCTGGCACTTTTAGTACTGGCCTTGAATTTTACTTGTACATTGTCCCCCAAAACCACCAACCAACCCCCGATCACACTGATTTAGCCACATCCCCCAACCCCCCTCCCCATTCTTGTAAGTCTAGGCATTATCCTCTGATGAAGACCCCTGGCAGGGGTTAAAAGCTCAGGAATAAAAACTAATTTATGATATGTGACTCATTTTTCTCCTTTTGTGGATCTCCAGCTGCGTGTGTGTGTATATATATATATATATATATATATATATATATATATATATATATATATATATATATATATATATATATATATATATCCTTATATATAATTTGATAGTATTCGTATGTATGGTGTTCGTGTCAATACCTCGACTCAGTACAACTTAGAAGCAGGAGTAATGACGGCTGGGTATTAACAACAGTCATTGTGTAAATTTTAGCCAATCTCAGATCTAAAATGAGTGACGATCGCAACGCAGCCACAACAGCAGCGGCTGCGGAAAGGATGCGTAGGAAACGAAGTCACATGACTGACGAGGAACGTAGACTTGCTAATGTGACCAGATGTACACCATGTGCACAACAAACAGATGAGCAGCATGTGGCTACAAACGCTACTAACGCTGAAAGAAATCATGTAAATCGGACACAAAGGACAGACGAAGAACGTGCGCTACAGAATGCTACTAACGCTGAAAGAAATCGTGCCAGCCGTGCACAAGCGACCGAAGAAGCTCGAGCAGCCGCAAATGCAGCACGGGTTGAAAGACATCGAGCAGCCCGTGCCTTGCAGCGTGAAAATGCTTGGTGGCATGGCATTGCCATGTGCAATCACAGAGATATTACTGAGGACGAAGTTCCGGAGCGCCACTCTTGCGCATTTGACAACCTGTGCAAACATTGCAACTCATTCAACTTCACCTGTGAGAACAAGCAAGGTGGAGAATACAATTGTTGCCATAAAGGTTGAGTTTGAATTAACCCTTACAGATACCCTGACAGGTTTAAGAGCCTGTTGACATATTTAGACCCAAACTCCAAGCACTTCTTGGAAAATATCAGAAAGTACAACAGTGCATTAGCCTGTGCATCCATGGGTGCACAAATATCCCTGCCTCCAGGCCACGGTCCATATTGTTACAGAATACATGGCCAAATATGCCATCAATCTGGACCCTTTCACCCTGGAGAGGGTGAAAAACCAAAATTTGCACAAATCTATATATTAGAACAAAATCATTTCAGGGACTCAAAAAACAAATAATTCTTTGCAGAGAAAGTATTGATTTCACAAAAGTAGAATTTGTAGCCCGATTTGATCGGGCTCCTAGTTGCTAATATATATATAAAAACAGTAACTATTTCAGGATTATAGTGGATACAAAAATAATGTGTGCTATATGATGGCCACAAGTTAATATCTTAAAACGTAATTTCTTAAAAAAGAAGATACAAATATTGTTCCTAAAGACAAAGTCTATCGATAATTTCCCATGTTTAGGCTTATTAGAACAATTACCCAGGGCTTGTGTCAATACTCTGTGTTAGTAACGGCACATGTATCTGACTTACCTGTTATTTTAATAGCTGAGAACCAGTTTATTTTAATAAAATGGCCAAAGCAATCCAAATCCAAACTCTGCCTTGATTCAAAATTTGCTCTGGATTTTCTTTTTTTAAACAGCTTATGGATGTCACAACCATAACAACTCTTCTACACTTTCAAGCAGTAATGAGAGAGTTGTGATTTGGGCACAGGACCCTTCTGATCAAATTAAACATATGATAAAGAGAATGGCTTTTCTCTAATGTTTGTGATAAAATATAACGTCTTGTACAAGCAGGTTTTTCCTGATGATTTATCGTTTTAATATCGCACACTGCATTATACAGCTTCTTGCAGCATTTTCATGAACTCCTGAGACTCTGCTGTTTTAATAACTAAATGACCAGTTGACAGATCAGCCGGGCTGGAGAAGAGCACTTTCAGGTGTGAGCTTCAACTTCATTCTACTTTGCTTCCACTAGTGGGGGTGGAGCAGGGGGCTTTGATTTACTAACATGAACGCTATTGGAAACTGGGCTTCTGCCAAAATGAAAGCCGTTCCACACTGACCTAAATGAAGATTTTCTCTTTGAGACGTTAATCCCTTACACCTGTCTGTAGCGATTCAGAAATTTTTAAATGACCCCCCATTTTGATAATGTGCAGTATAGCTGAATTACAGTATATTTTTTCCTCACCATGTTTGACCCTTACCAAAAAAAAACATGGATGCAAATTACCACTTTACTGTATTTTTAGTGTCTTCTTGTTTTCACCCTACACAAACTCACAGTGGCTATAAAAAGTCTTCTTCCCTAGTTAGACTTTTTTTGTGTTTTACTGTACTACATTGTGGGCTCTTAATTTAATTGATTGCTATTTTTTGTTATTAATGAACGCAAAAACCCATGACTTCACAGTGAAAGCAGAATTCTACAGAATGTTCTAAATTAATCTTGTAAGTAAAAAAGACTCTGTTTCTCTGGCAACAATAACTCCGTATCTACTGAAAATAACAATTTTATGACTATATTCAAGACAAATGTGGGCAGCGCAGTGCGAAGTTTGAGCAGAATTGGCATGTCTGAAGCTTGCTAAAGTCATCCATCATTGTCGGCAGTGAGTTATTGGAGCCATACCGTGTTATTCAGAACTGTTTGTTAGAATGTGACGAGTTCGGGTGGGTCTCAGTCAAGATGTACATCAGTATGACTAACAGGGAAATTATATTTTCAAAGGGATCTTGGCAAAGTTAGATAGCTGCAAAGGTGTATAACATAGCAGAATGAGCATCTGAAAACTATAATCTATATGCTGTATCTGCAGTGGTGTATAAAATAAGGAACATCTGAGAAGTCATGGTGTTTATGTTTATCTGGAAATGTGTATATCTAAGATCAGTCTTCATTTTTTAGATCAACATAAAATCATTTTCCTTAAAGATAAATGACCAAGTACACCATCTTAACTATGTATAGTTCAATTTTAAGTGCCTGCAGCCCACACTAGCTATAAGGCAGGAACAGAAGTGAAATCAGATGCCAGTCAGCCAACCAATCACATGGCACAAATGCACTCATTCTCACACACACACCCGTACCAGGCCAGCTAATCTATCACACACAGCGTTAAAATGCTGGAGGACCTGGACAGGAAGGATGGTGTCAAATCCGGTCTCCTAGACCTGTGAGCTGAATGGTGTCTGATAATTAGAAAGACGTTTGATTTCTTAGATAACTGTCAGACCAACAAAACAAAAAAAGGCTGCAATCCCTATTTCAGTCTGACTTTGAAATGAGCATAAAAGAAGATGGGAACCGAAATTCAAGTAAAGAGGGAATTGACAGGGCTTGGTGAAATGGAATCGCCATGCGCTGGCTTTGCTTTTCAGTGCCTATCAGGAGCATTTAACTTGTGCATTAAGGCCATGTTGGAATTTAAGCTCACAACCTGGAGCTTTCATTTCTAAATCCATGCTCAGCGCTGTCAACTACTGTACATTGGAAATGTGAATATCTGAATAAAAAGTGTGTGTGTGTGGGCACAGAAGGGGGGGTGGAATAGTGTCACTGTGAGAAAGTAGAGGCGGATCTCTATTTATAGCAAAGAACATAGTGTGAAAAAAGCTGCTTGAAACCTAGAGCTGGGTGCATGTAAGCGTTTCATTTTTTACATGTAAATTTATTGATTGAGTTTTTCATGTAAGACTCAAAAGGAAGAAGAAAAAAAAACAAAGACACCCCTTTTATCACAACAAAAGGAAAGATCTTGAGGGAAAAACCAGGCAGGTGTGCTGGGGTAGGGGGAAGACACTGCGAATACTGCAAAGCTTCTGCTGGCAGAGGGTGATATCCTGTCAGTAACGCAAAAATATTTGTAAGCCATTTTAACAAGCATTCAGTGCCAGTTAAGGTCTGAGAGTGGTCCCTGAACATTAACAATTTATGTGGACACTTTGAATTAACGCCTGATTCCCCAGTACTTAGTTGAGGTTGATCTTTTTCAAATAAATTTTATTGTAACCCAAAAAAAATTATTTGGAGGGGTTAAGGGTTTTTGGTCAGCAGTTTGCTGAACCTGGCCCACAGTAAGACACTGACTGGTCTTCATTGGTTGGCTTCCTCCAAACCTCTAATTGTTGGTATGTCTCCAGCAGGGGGCACTTGCTCCCTGGGATTGTGCATTTTTTTTTTATAGAAATGCAGGACATACTTGAACCTGTGTATGTAGTCTCTTCAGTAACCTTGTCGGACATAATAAGACAACAGAAATATGGTAGAAAAAGTTGTTATACGTATGGACTGTGCTCTTCTAAGACCGAAATAACACTGTGCACAGTGAAGCTGCTCTAATCTCTCACGGCCACTGCCTGAAAGTGACGGGTCAGACCTGCTGTAATCAACTGAGATACCTGGCTGATACAACTGTCCTTAAATCAGCTGGATGTACGCTAACACAGTTAGGCTCACATATCACAATTAACAAATAGTTATTTTTCACTTCTGGTTGCATGGTGTTATCAAGTGCATCGATACAGAAGTGAACAATAAGGCTCATAGTGATTGCTCGTTGATATACCAACGTATGTAGCAGAAGAACAACATTTATTTGTATAGCACATTTTCATACAAATGATGTAGTTCAAAGTGCTTTACAAGATAAAGAAAGAAAATGATAAAGATAAGATTAGGCAATACTAACTATGCCTCACAGTAAGGACACCTGGGTCCACCCTGCGTGGAGTTTGCATGTTCTCCCCAAGTCTGAGTGTGTATTTCCTCTGGGTGTTTTGGTTTTCTCCCACAGTCCAAAGACCTACCGGTTAGGTGCATTGGCGATCCTAAATTGTCCCTGGTGTGTGTGCGTGCGTGTACCCTGTGGTGGGCTGGCACCCTGCCCAGGTTTTTTCCTGCCTTGTGCCCTGTGCTATCAGGGATTAGCTCCAGCAGACCTCAGTAAACCTGTGGGTGGTTATAGGGTGAAATGACACCTTTTATTGGCTAACTAAATAGATTACAAATGCAAGCTTTTGAGGCAGCTAAGGCCCCTTCATCAGGCAAGTGTTCATTCAGTTCATTTTTATTTTTATTTTTTTTACTTCTTGGCTTTAATGTTTTAAACGTGCAGCAGATGAGCTGACAAATGGCTGTTGATGTTTTGTGTTGTAAGTTCTGGTCCTTGCAGAATTCCAGTTCTCCACTGATTTTTAAGTACCTTCATTTGTATTGTACTGTCATGCATTTGACTTATGAATTCTGTGATCCTGAGTTCCATTTGATCTTATTTAAAATAACATTCGTTTGTGTGTGTGATTGTTTGGTCATGTTTTTATAATTTTTTTAATTGTGTATTTTCTTTTTACATTACAAACTATGAAACTGTGGCTGTCTCTCCTGTTTAAGTACATGCTTGATGTAATGTGGGTCAGACACGAGGCTTATGAGACTTTACTGCTTAAGATGCCTACATACATTCCACAGAAAAATTAGAGACAATTCTGATGTAATTTTTTTTTCTGCATTACTATGGGGGCTTTGCCCCCTGTTTGCTTCGCTCGCCAACCCCCCCGGCCTGAGCTACGCGACACCCACTTAACATCTCTGCTGCTCGCGTGTGTGGATTTTACTTTCACCAAACAACAAATCTTTTAATTCTCGCGGATTCGCCTCTTCATTGGGAGGAAACACTACTTTTCTCTGATGGCAACATGAAATTAGACGATCTACAATTCTCCACCTTAAAGTGGAAATCCGAACAATATATTCGGATCTGTTTTCACTGTTCCGTTATTTCACCGAGTAATAATTTCCGTTTGTTTGCGCTAATGTGATCTTTACTATCATTTTTTTGACACTTTCAAATTTTCATACTTCCATTCTCTCTAACCTGCTCTGCATGTTTATCATGCCAACGTTTTTGAATTCTTTACCACGTTTTACTTTGTCATCTACTCTTTGTCTTTTATTTCTGGCTCCAGGCCTGGTTAAATCTTTTGGCACAAAGTCTTATCTCGCGGGACATGAAAGTATCTCTCTGAAAAAGTCTCGTCTCATCTCGTCCCAGGATTTTTTTTTTTATTATAATAAAGAGATATTTTTCTTTTATCAGTATTTGAATACTAACCAGTGTTTGATACATTTTGCTTCTTTACTAAATGACAGCTAATGTTCTGTTAGCCTGCAACATAATAAATTTGACGAACAAGAGGGGGCCATTCGGTCCATCAAACTCGTTTGTTTTGCTAATAGCTAACTTGTCCCAATATCTCACCCAGATTCTACTTAAAGGTCATCAGGTTTCCTACTTCAGCTACACGTCTCAGTAGTTTGTTCCGTAAACATATTAGATTGTCTGAATTGATTGACTAGAATGAGTCTTTTTTTCTGGATAAATGAACTGTTCTCGAAATATATTACAATGTAGTGTTACATACTGCAGTCTTTGGATCTGTTGTTAAAAGAGGTGTGCTTGGTGAGTTATTGGAAATGAGTATCCACAGTCTGAGAAGACATTGGCACAAAACAGATGTCCAGCTTCAAGGACTGCATTGCTTTACTGGAATGGGTCTGACTATGGGAAAGCCAAAAGTTGAAATCCTTATATTTGAAACATATACTCCCTTCTTTGCTGTTTTTTTTTTAAAGATTTCCTCTTGTTATTGGCGCCCTTCTCTTTCACTTGGGCAGGGGTTGAATTGAGTTTAAATTTGACTTGATTATATGGAATGCTATTTTAATAAAAACATTTCTTTGAAGGAACGTGTTGTCCATCAGTCACTCACTTTTCCGACTAAAATGTCCACCAGGAGTTGAAAATCCAAGGGGTATGTTACTTTATTTATAATAGAAGGTGTAAGGAACAGTATGTAGAGAGCTTTTAAAAGTTGGAATAATGGAGATAAGTTCTCAGTCAGTGGTTATTTACTGAACAGAATCAAAACTTCACCAGCTGCCAGGGTTTTTTTTTGAAGTTCAGAAGATATTAGTTCATGGTTTCTTATGTAGCTGTATTTAGTAGATGTGGTCTAGCTGATGAAATATCGCTGTCTTCTGGCCAAGCACTTACATCAACAGCATACATTTGTATTGAAGTCTTCATCTTGGTGGTATTAGGCAGTTGAGTTTGGATTAAAGAATTCTGAATTAGTGGCAACATAGTGAAAAAATATATTGTATGATCAGTAACCTTTTTTTAATCTTAAAGTGAACAGCAGCAGATTTAGCTCAAATCAAAATGTTTAGCAATACTGAATAACCTGATGAAACACCAGCTTCACATTGCGTCCTTGTAAATGCATCGTCCATACCGGTCACCACCAGGCATGTAGTGTGCTAAGAAAAGCTCCGCCCGTAGTGCCCTTTGAAACAAGCTCCTTCTCACTGCAAAACGTTAACAGACACTGAAGGAGGGATGAAGGTGCCCCGTTCTGAGATGGCTCACAACTTGTCCTCCATGATAGGCTTAACCAGCTACAACCTTAATGTATAATAACGGGCTTCTGAAAATGGACAGATGAGGACTGGTTTAGATCATTTCTATTGGGTGGAATGCCGAGTGGGGGCTGGGTGGTCTCATAGCCTTGGAACCCCTGCAGATTTTGTTGTTGTTTTTTTTTGTTTTTTTTTTCTGTCCTCCCTGGCCATCGGACCTTACTTTATTCTTTGTTAATTAGTATTGCCTAATTTCTAATTTGCATATAATTTTTTTTTGTTAATTAATGTTGCCTAATTTTTATATTTTTCTTTTTTCTTTCTTCATCTTGTAAAGCACTTCGAGCAACAGCATTTGTATATAAATGTGCTATAGAAATAAGTGTTATTATTGTTGTAGATGATTTTATTTTAAGGCAAACTTACTGTAACTTCTTATTTGTTAGAGTTAATCTACATGATTGCAGTATATTTTAGTACTTAATAATTACTGATTTTTCTTCCACCTCAACTACTCATCCAGCCCTCCACTTGCACTGTTAGACCACACTTTGGCTCTCCTTGTCACACTCCATCTTCATCTGTGGGTGATTATTTCCAGACCAAGGCGTCTTTTCCTGTGGCATCCTCTTTTAGTTTATTAGAGTAGGAGAGTTCATTAAATGAGGTGTGGCACACCAGTGTTGGACACCTGAAATCTCGAGGTGGGGGATTTTTCACCTTATAACAGTGGTTCTCAAACTGTGGGGCGGGCCCCCCTTAGGGGTGGCGCAAAGTAACAAAAAGGGGCATGCGAAGATGTGAAAAAAAGAAAACAAGAATCGAAACTATGAAAAATACATCTATTGAAACCAAAACAAATTAACTTAAACTACATTCTGATACTAGAAAAATAAATATAGAGTTAGATAAATGTTGATAAAAGTTAAGTAGGTATAATAAAATATGCATCTATGATATATCATTAATTAAAAAAGAACAAATTGGTATTAGTGGGCTCCTTTCAAAAAACGGTTAGGGGGGCACGATTAAAACTAGGGATGCACCGATACCGAAATGGGTATCTGGTATCGGCCTCGATACCACATTTTCTAAAGTACTCGTACTCGTTAAAAGTCCCCCGATACCGGGGACCGATACCACGGTCTGAGAAATGTCTATGTTTGAGCGGCGTGTAAGGGGTTAATCACAGGCGCCGAGTGCCCGCCCCCAGGCCCCGGCTACAGCTCAGAGCGGGGAGAAGGCGAGGCGAGACATGTCAGCCGTGTGGAACTATTTCAAAGTGAATGAAGACGACAAAACAAAGGCGGACTGCAAATTGTGCTCAGCGAAATTGTCCAGAGGAGGCTCAAAAGGTAGCGCATTTAACACAAGTAATTTAATCAAGCACCTAAAATCCCAACACGACAACGAGTACAAAGAGTTTACCCACGCTTCTAAACCAACACAACCCACGCTGCAGCAAACTCTTGCAAGACGAGAGAAAATGTCCAGAGACAATCCACGTGCTGTGAAAATAACACAGGCAATTATCGAGTATATTGCATTGACTGACCAGCCACTCTCGGAGGTAGAAAATGTGGGATTCCAGCGTCTCCTCCATGTTCTGGAGCCCAGATATGATGTCCCAAGCCGCCGCTACATGACTGACACGGAGCTGCCTAAACTACACGACTCTGTGAAAAAACATATCCACAGCCTACTGCAAGCCTCCTCTGCGTTTAGTTTCACCACGGATATTTGGACAAGCAGTGTTAGCCCCGTGTTGCTAATTAGCCTAACCTCCCAGTGGATAGACGAGAGTTTCTTGTTTTTTTTGTTAAATTATATGACTAAAGCTGTTACCTGTAAATTTAAATCATGTTTTTATTAAGTACTCGGTATCGGCAAGTACTCGGTATCGGCGAGTACTGAAATGCAAGTACTCGTACTCGTTTTACAAAAAAGTGGTATCGGTGCATCCCTAATTAAAACTGTTATGAAAACTCGGGTCGCAAATACTTAAAGGTTGAGAAACGCTGCTTTATAGGATAATGGCACTAGTAACATTTGCATTGTCGTCTTCATATGTAAAGTCTTTAAACACTGGGGTAAGTGAAGTCAGTATGGGTATAGCAGAACCAGTGGCAGAGTTGTTGTGTCCTGTGGGATGCTGTTGAAAATCTGGAAATGCGTTACATTTTTGGAGGTGGCGTGTGTAATGAGTAGGGATTGCAGTGCCAACAATGGACATCAAAAATCTCCACAGGAGCGGGTGGTCGTTTAGTCAGAATTCTTTTCTTGAAGTGGTTAGTAGCAATTGTATGGTGTCTAAGAGAATTAGGCACAGTTAGAACTCAATTAAAATGAGCCACAAGAAAATGTTCCTTGCAAACAGGCCATTTGTATTCACCTAATATTCAAATCAAGTTTTCTGTGTATGTATACACAGTACAATGAGATTCTTAATTGCATGTGTCTCATAGACCAGTGTTAGTAATATAGTACCAACAATAGACAATAAATAGAGCTTCACATTTAATACAGCTTTAGACTGTTCATAAAAGAAAACAAATCCAGTCTGCTAATGTAGTTGTCAGTATAAGAGGCTGCTGAGGGGTCTTATGACCAGCAGATAAAAGCTGTTCTGATTGTACTGAGGCAAGTATTGATGATCCTGTGTTATTTGACACAATAGAAAAGGGATAAAAATGACTGTGTAGCATAGCGAAGGTCCTGAATAATACAGTTTGACATCCTAAGACGGTACGTGTTCTATATGTTCTCAGAAAAAGGGAGCCGTGTGGCAGTAATATTCTGAGTCGACTTTACCATTGTCTGTATTGTCCTGTGGTCCTACGATCGGCAGGTACAATGCCAGGATGATGTGCAGTTTATGAGGACCACTCTACTGTACACCTCTACAAGTTATTGAGCATAGATGGAGATTTCTGGGTATCTTTAGTCTGAGGTCTGAGAAAGTAAAGACATTGGCGAGCCCACTTTACTGTATATATCCAATGTCCATTTTGTGTCTTTTGTTATTGCAAAACATTGCAGATTGAGATTTAAAATTTTGTAATGTATTAAATGGTAACTTATTCCATGACTTTGTTAGTGGGGCAATACTTCCTTATTTTTAGGAAAAACTTCCCACTAATGGCATTATTTTACACCCCCCAAATTCTTGTTGAAAATCTAATTGTCACCCTTACAATTTTTTTGGGTCAAACTTGTCCCATTTTTTGTGTTTGAAATCTGTAAAATCACCCGAGAGCTCATCTGATGAGGATGAAACTCTGTGATGTTTCCTGCATTCTACCGCATTAATAAATAGTAAAAGAAACATAAACATCCATGATATGTACAGCTTCTAAAAAATGTTTACCTTGCCATGTCTTTTGAGTAAATTTTAACTCACTATTAATTTGAATGGATTTTCCATTGCATTTCGGGACGTTTGTTTGTCTACAACCTATGAAAGCATCCAAAATGTCATCTTTTCAGTTCAAAATCAACCCTGACCCTGACTTTAGAAAAAGTGAAAAAAAAATATCCTAATGTCACATTTATGTACAACTGCTCCTGATTTTGAACACAGCCGTGTCCTTTGGGTTACCATTGGATTTTCTACTGTATTTAGGGTAGTTTAGTTTGCTCACAACCCGTAAAAGCTACCTGCCATTTTTTTCAGCTCAGAAATGTTAAGACTTTTAATAAAGTGCCCTAACTTTACAAAAAGCAAAAAAAATCAAAAAAGTTTACCAATGCTATATTTTTGTGCCCCCGCTACACATTATGAACATTGCCATATCCATTGGGTCAATTTTGACCCACCTTATTTCTATATTTCTTGAGTACACTGGTACTGTGAGTGCTGTGCACAGTGGAGGCAGGACCTCTGCGTTTTTCCCAGTTCATTCTGGGGTTCATCAGCGGTGTGTTCTGCTCCTACTCTGTTCAGTGCTTGTATGGACTGGGTGTTGGGCAAGGTCCTGGGGTCCAGCGGCTGTGGGGCATCTGTTGGTGAAGAAAGATTCACGGATCTTGTCTTTGCTGACGATGCTGTCATCTTCGCGGAGTCAATGAAGGCTCTGATCGGGGCGCTCAAGAGACTGAGTGAGGGGTCTGAGTGTCTGGGCTTGCGAGGATCCTGGATAAAAACCAACATCCAGGCCTTTAATGAGCTCTTGGGCACAGCCATCAGCAATGTGTCTGTTTGTGGAGAGAGTGTCAACCTCATCAAGAAGTTTACTTACCTCAGCAGTTACATTCGTGTCTCTGGTAACTCTTCCTATGAAGTCAGTAGATGGATTGGGAGAGCGTGGGGGGTCATGAGGTCACTGAAAAGGGGTGTGTGGTGCTCCTGATATCTCTGCAAAAGGATGAAGGTCCAAGTCTTTAGTGTCCTGGTGCTTCCTGTCTTGCTATATGGTTGTGAGACATGGACGCTATCCAGTGACCTGAGACGAAGACTGGACTCCTTTGGTACTGTGTCTCTCCGGAAAATCCTTGGGTACCGCTGGTTTGACTTTGTGTTGCTCATGGAGTCCCGAATGAGGCACATGACCTGCATTGTGAGGGAGTGTCAGTTATGGCACTATGGCCATGTGGCACAATTCCCCGAGGGTGATCCAGCTCGTAAGATCCTCATTGTTGGGGTCCCGAGTGGCTTGACCAGGCCAAGGGGTCGTCCACGTAACACCTGGTGGTGGCAGATAGAGGGCCATTTCCAGAGGGTGGGACTGGACCACGTGTCTGCCTGGGGGGTTGCCAACTGGGATCCCAAGTTGTTTCGTTGTGTAATACTATACCAGTGCATGCTCCCCAACTTGATTTAACTTGACTTGAGCTTCCTTCAAAACCTAAATTTCCTCTTGTGACACGTAAGGTGGTCTAGCTGCACCTATGTGTTTAACTGTCTACTTTGGTGGGTTTTACGCTCTTATTTAGGTTACTGTTTATTTACATCCTAAATGGCATCTGTTCTGCAACTTGGGATCATCACTACTGCAGGGTAAGATGGTCAGTCGGTATAAAGAAAGATTAGGGTCAGAAATCTTATGCCCAGGGCACCTGAAAGAGGGGGTCAGAATCGGGTTGAAATAAAAAAAACCCAGAAGGCACAGCATTGAGTCTTCACACAAAGACTTTGTGAGGGTCAAGGTAACAGGTAGCATCTTCCTTACCTGCTCATTTAGAAGGTGCTAGAATTAGTGTAGTTGCTTCTGTGCTGCTATGTCTTTTTTTTTGTAATACAGACACCAAAGCTGTGCACCTTATTCCACACGAAGCCTCACAAGTTCAGTATAAATTGACTTTATTGAACAACTGAGGATGTTCTTCTTTGACAGGTGGTGGGGTTTAGAAGCACCAAAGTGTGAGGAGATGGCACCTGTTGTGTGGGCAGGTGGGAGTTTCTAACCTTAAGTTGTTTCTTGTCCTTTAGAGTTAGCGCTGAGCACTTGAAGTTTCCGTGTCTTTAATGCTTATGTTGTTTATGGCTACTTCACTCTCTCGTCTTGGGGGCTGAGATTCCCAAAGGTCATCTAAAACCTCAACTTCCATGTCTTCAGTGGGGAGGTTAACTTTACTGGTAGTGGCCACTAAAATGAATCCATTGAAGTCCTGGACAAGGTTAAGGCAAGGGCAGGTGGAGGTTGACTAATGAGGGAGCGAGGGGGTTTATGATTACTAGCACAGTCATGGTCGTCCGTTTGGTACAGTATGTCGATAAAAGTTTGGATTATTTTTAAATCAGAATCTGCAGGGGAAACCTTTTTAATCGCCCGATCTGTTTGCTTTTTTCCCTTTCACTCTCACTCACTCTCTCCTCCCCAGTTTCCATAGCAACAGCAGCTCTGCACCATTCATGGGCTGAAGTGCCGGAGCCGGCATTACGCTGCATGCTAAAGAGGGGGGGAGGTTTACTGGTTTATTCTGCGCTGCTCTCTACCTGCTCCTGCTGCTGCTGCAGCACTTGCTCCCGGAGCTGCTGCGACATGAAACTCTGGCTTTAAGCTACTGGGGAAATTGCCTATTCTGTGAAACGACAACTCCCCGCCGGTTTTGATGAGCTGGCCTTCCATCCGGCACGAGGAACTGTTGAGCCTGCTGGAGGGAGCGGCAGATCGGCTGCTTTCCAGTCCCGCGGAGTGCCTGGTCTGGCTCGCGGATGGTGAGTGGCAACTCCGTGATATGCTGGTTGGGCTTGTGTTATCGCCAAGTGCTGCGTGTATGGATTGATTGATGGCCTGCAGATGTTTGGGTGGGGTGTGCTTCTCCTTAAGCAGAGGGTGCGGCCGTGATAGTAGGAGGAGGAGGAGGAAGACGACCTGTTACTGAACAAGGATACTCGGTTGCCAGCTCTGTGACACCTTGGTTGGTACTTTCCTGGCACGTACTTCCCTGCTGTAGTGTATGTGACTGACTAGCATTGTGTGCCTGTGTGCTCTGCGTCTCACTCTGCCTGTGTTGGCATGCTGGCACCCTGCCACTGGTGTGGGTGAGGGCACTCTTGGCGTTGCGGGTGTTTGGTTTTAGGGGAGGAGGTATATGGGGGTAGCTTGTTGCTCTCTGCTTGTACAGTATGTATGTGTAGACTCCGTAAGCTTTCTTTTTTGCTCTTCTAGGGAATGCTGGTGTGGCTTTTGTTTTCTCATGGATGTGCGATGACTTAGATAGTGAGGCTGGGCCTGAGTCTGAGTCCCACCACTCAAAAATCACAAGCATGAGCACCTAGGGAGAGTTAATGTGTGGGTGTTAGAGACCTGGATTATGTTCAGATTGATGCAATGTGACAGCGAGGAAGAGGGGAAAAAAAAGAAGAAAAATACCAGGACTGGCAGAAAAGTCACCCATCCAACTGTGCCTTACCCCCCGTGTTGTGACTGAAAGTGGCATAATGACGTGTTAGGAGTGTCGGAAACCCTCAGCAAGACCTACTGAGACGATGCGCTGTTTCACTCGGCTTCTTTGAAATTTCAGTGGTGCTTCATTGGCAGATGTTGTGGCACAAGTCAAATTTCAGTAAAAGTAAGTGACATATTTTTTTCTTCGTGGTCTTGTTGCCTTACTCAATCGAGTAATTATCTTGACGGAATTTTACGTCTGCTAATACAGTCAGTTTGAACTATATGCCGTCCTCTTAACCTTTTTTGGGGTTGCAGTACGTCTAGAATTAACCTTGTAGTGGGCATCAGTCCATCACAAGTCCTAAATTCCCCAGGCTTAGCCAAACTACACCAGTACAGTCATTGTTATTTCAACAGCATGCATCTGTATTGTGGAAAGAACCCTACATGAACTTTAAAATGCAAGCAGCCAGAGGATTCACGTCACTCAAGAGCGCTTTAATTTACTAGGAGGAAATATAAGCAGTCAGTAGACTGAGTTCTGGAGATGGGATTTCAAATCCCATCTCTGTCGTCCTTTGTTATCTTAGTAACCCTGGAACTTTTTTTTGTATTACATACAGTGTACTCAGAAAGTAGTCGGACCCCTTTGTTTTTTTCACATTTTGTTGTGTTGCAGGCTCCTGCTAAAATCATTTAAATTAATTTTTTTCTCTCATCAAGCAACACCCAACATCCCAGAAAGACAAAGCCTGGACAGGATACTGTAAGTTTTGTAAATTTATTAACAATGAAAAATTGAAATATTACATTGACACAAATATTCTTTGTTGAAACCCTTTTGGCAGCAATTCCAGCCTAGAATCTTCTTAGGTTTGATGTGACAAGACTCACACACCTTGATTTTTCGGATGTTCTGCCTTTGTTCCCTGCATATCTTCACAAAATCTACAGTCTACAGATAAACCTCATTGGTGGACAGCTATTTTCAGGTGTTTCTAGATATATTTGATTGGGTTCAAGTCCAGGATCTGGCTGGGTCGCTCAAGGACATTCACTGAGTTTTCCTTAAGCCTTCTCATATGTTGTCTTTGCTTTGTCCTGTTGAAAGCTGAAGCTTTGGCCCAGTCTGAGTTCCACAGAGTGCTGGAGCAGGTTTGTATGAAGGATATCTCTGTATTTTGCTCCATTGAGCTTTCCCTTAACCCCTGACTAGTCTCTCAGTCACTGATTCTGCCACCACCTTACTTCACTGCTGAAATGGTATTGTGCAGATGATGAGCAGTGCCTGGTTTCCTCCAGACACTATCCTTAAATTTCAGTTTAATCAACCATAGAATAATAATAATAATAATTCATTACATTTATATAGCGCTTGTTTCTCACAGTCTGAGTGTCGTCTAGGTCATTTTTTTGCAAAACACAAGTCAGCTTTCGTGTGTCTTTCATTAAGGAAAGGCTCCTATTTGGAATAGTCTACCATAAAGCCTAAATTAATGGAGTTCCTTCTGGACGTTTCTACCATCTCCACGCAGGCTCTCCGTAGCTTAACTAGAGTGACCATTGGGTTCTTGGTCACCATTTTTTAACTCGACCACTATCCACTGATCCTTCGAGCTGGCTGGGCAGCCAGCTCTAGCAGGAGTTGTGGTTGTTCTAATCTTTTTCCACTGAAGAATGACAGAGGCCACTGTAAATCTTCAGTGCTGTAGAATTTGTTTGGTAACGTTCCCCGGATCCATCCCACGACACAATCCTGCCTCTAAGCTCTGCAGGTAATTCCTTTGATCGCTTGGCTTGGTTTTTACTTTGACTCACACTGTCACCCTTCTGTAGGCAAGTGTGAGCCTTTCCTAATCACACCCAATCAGTTGAATTTACCATAGGTGGACTCTGAACTTCTCAGTAATGGCCTGTAGATGTACCTGAGCCAAATCTCAATTGTTACAGTAAAGGTTCTAAATACTTGTGTTAATGTGATATTTATTTTTTGTTATTTATTTTGAATACATTTGAACAATTTCTAATACCCTTTTTTCACTTTGTCATGCTGGAATACTGAGTGTTGCTTGATGAGGGAAATTTTTAATTGAAAAATTTTTTGGCAGAAGGTTTCAACATAGCAAAATGTTGCAAAAGCAAAGGAGTCTGAAAACTTTCTGAATGCACTGTACATCCTTCTGTCCATTTCTTAGTCCTCCAGATAAGCATCACAGAAGGCCAAGTTCAACTTTGGCTGAATTGGACATAATACGGTGACTGAATAGTATGGGACACCCATCCATTGTAGGGCACACTCACTCATATGAGGCCAGGTTAAAGTCACCAACTGATCCAACAAATATAGTACATCTCTGGGTACAAGATAAGACTTACTCTGGGAGGAATCAAAAACATATGTGTCTACAAGGAGACTCCACACAGACAGTTATTAAACAAGGGTTTAAATCCAGTTGTTCTGCACTTTGTCAGACAGCAGTGCTAACCACTATGTCACCACGGATGACTTACTTTGGACAAAATGTATATTGTCATTTCAGCTTATTTTTCATATGACAATGTTAGCAGCACAATGGTCAGTCCCAGAATGATGCACAGATTGCTAAATACAAAGCGTCATAGAGGTAACACTTTAAACTGCTCTTCACCGTAAAAAAGTGAAAACTAAAGACTGCTAAATAGAAAGCAGTAGTAGACTTGTCTCATTCTAAAAAAGGAATCTGCATCTATACCTTTAGTTTAATTCTGTGACCAGCACTCACTTCTATAAGGCCTAAGCAGAGCATTACTTTGAACTCTGTCCTCTCTGTAAGGCCTAACTACAGCAGCACACAGCCTCCGCTTTGGGTCTGATATCATTTTAACGATCTGGCCTTACATCTTAGTGGCCTTTTACGCCTAGACATTGTACCATTTCTTGCATCTAGTTTGATGGTATAGCTTTTGTCGTATTTGAACCTCCCATCTGTTTCTCTAGTGTATTGTCTCAGGCTGTTCCTATTTGCTGATGTCTGTAACTTTCTGGTATGTAGAGAGAGTTTCTAAAAGAATGGGAAGTCAAACTCATGCTAAAATTTAATATATTACAACATGGTTTGAACAGAGACAAGAGTTTTATGGCCAGGTATGAGGATTGTTTGCATCTCTCAGACTGACACAGACAACCTGACCACAGATCCACATTGTATTGAAAAACTCATTAGAAACATCTTGCCTGAGTTGCCTCGAAAGCTTGCATATTGTAATCTGTTTAGTTAGCCAATAAAAGGTGTCATTTTGCTTGGCTTTTCTTTACATTAATAATGGCTAACATGGTACAACACCCTAGTACATTAGTAACTTCAAAAGACTTTGTTGGACAGTTATCTTATCCAAACATCTTGACCATACATTGTTCTTCTCTCTTGTTAAATGAATCTTAGCCTGAAGAGGTCTATTAATTTTTTACATTTAAGATGTCTCACTTAAAGATTTACCAATGTTGTTACTTGTCCTAGAGTGTGTATATAAACACAGTGAACTCCAGTTTCTGTATTACATCTCACGTGAAGAAGGGGACTGAGTTGCTTCAAAAGTCTGCATATTGCAATCTTTTTAGTTAGACAATAAAAGGTGTAATTTTGCTCGACTTCTCACTACATTCATAATGGCTAACACGGTACAACACCCTAGTACTACAGACATGTAGATAGAGTGGAAATTTCTGTTTAATGTCCATACGGAGTGGGGTGTGGAAGTTCTTCTTCCATTGGTCATAAAGTTCCATCTAGACCTGAAGCTCCCTACCCTTCCTTTTTTTACTTTCTCGTATAGGGAAAGTTTCGTAATCGTCCAAAAATTCGACCTCGGGACTTTGATGAATCTCGACATTTTAGACCCCCCTGAGTCTGATTTACTTTCTCGTATAGGGAAAGTATTGTAATCGTTCAAAAATTTGATTTTGATGAATTTCGACGTTTTACACCACCCCGAGTCTGAAAATACCATTTTTGGAATTACGTCTGTGTTTGTGAGTGTGTGTGTGTGTAAACACAATATCTTGAGTACGCTTTCAGTTAGGTCTACCAAATTTTGTATACAAGTATTAGGTACAAAACGTGGATTTCTATCAACTTTTGAGCTACTGTATTTCTGTTAACCGAAAGTGGTACTTTTTTATTCATGCAGCTGCAGAGTCCGATTTATTCAAGTCTACTTTTGTAATAGTTGTTCAATACATTATTAATTTGATTTGATTTGTTGTTTATGGTTACTTAATGTACATATTATAAAAATATACCGGTAATCATTATCTTGCACTTTACTTCTCAAATATCCATCCCCATATCTGAGTATACAAGAAAGTCTAGGGGAGACCACTCACAATTTTTGCATTTTATGTCAGCTATCTCTGTATGTATTTCTTTTCTGTATGTCTCATTGACACCCACGGTGTAATTACTAAGGTGTCGGCTAAATTTTAAGACGGTCAGTTGTCTTGCGGTATATAGAATGATTTTGTGATGTTTCCTAGCTGTTCCAAGAAATGTAATATTTGTCCTTTTCTGTTCATTAGTGTGGCACCGTACTGCACAAGCTAGGGCTGCTTTCTCACATCCTTCAGGACCTGAATTGATTTGCGACTGAGTCGTTGTCTTTATGGTGTCATCTTGTTAGATGACACCATGTCTGAATAGGTTTTTTCCTCCAGCATCCTAAAGAAGTGCTGGTTTAATCTTGGTTTCTAAATTGGCCCAGTATGAATATGGGTTATGTGCGTGAGAAGGCCTTGTGACCTATTGGTCTATCATGCAGGGCTGATGACTGTTACTTTGTGTTTGATGGTACTGAGGTGAACTATTGGTCCATGTTACCCTTAAGTTAAAAAATAAATAAATAAAATGGGAGGATGTATTAAAGTTGACTTGTGATTTGCCTTTTTCTGATGCCCTTGTTCCTGGGACAACATTTACAGTCAGATTTTAGGAATGACCAATTGCCCACTGATAGTTGGAAGAATGACTCAGCATTTGTTTGCAGAAGCAAAGTATTAACAGTGAAATCAGCAAACATATTCAGAGAAACTTGTGTATGCTGATAAACAGTACAATTTCATGCTCATAAACTGATGTTTCTGAAGTTAGTTAGCTTACCTTAATTTGGCATCTTATTACTGAGTGATGCTTTTAAAGGTATTAGTAGTTTCTTTAAATTTGAAGCTGACTTGTTCATTAGTTTCATGGCTGCTTGTATGTCAAAGTAAGCCAAACTGAAGAAGCTCCGGGTTCAGCACCTATCAAGAACTGGCAAAGTGTTAAGTGTGGCACCTTTCATTGTAAAAGCACAATTTCAAAAAATGTGGTGCCATATTCAGTTCACACTGTGAAAGGCTGGTGCCCTGTCCATGGATCGTTGCTACCTTTCACTCGATGCTTGCTGGGATAGGTTCCAGCTTCCCCATGTCCCTGCTCTGCGTGAGTGACTTTGGAAAATGGATAGATGGCTGTCTTGGGTCCATTCCTTAAAGGTTAGTACTGGGGATAGTGCCCACCATTTTACCCACTGAGTGCACAGCTGTACACAACATAACAATCTTAAGGAGAAAAGAATTCTTAAACACTGATTTGTTACTGAAATATCTAGACTTCATTGAAGAATGAAAGAAACAGATGATCTGCCAGTGTGCAGTGAAGGGGACTATGGAAGATGGACTTGCATCCAACTGACAGATGATACGTCAAATGAAACTGTCTTATGTGT
Organism: Erpetoichthys calabaricus; assembly: GCF_900747795.2. NCBI lineage: Eukaryota > Metazoa > Chordata > Cladistia > Polypteriformes > Polypteridae > Erpetoichthys > Erpetoichthys calabaricus. Next base: position 103,316,453 of record NC_041407.2, read on the forward strand.
TCACTTAGTGAGTGCTAATGACAAGGAGAGACTGGGGAGATGCCACATGGGATCTAGAACTATAGGTAAAAGATTTGGGTTTGATTAAAAGTTGGATTTCATAATCTGTAGTAATAAAAATAATTCACTGCTTGGCACAGATTCCTTGTTTATCTGTATATATAAAAGTCAAATATTACTGACTCACTCATCACAAAATCTCCCAAACCATGAGCAATTGAAATTTGGAGAGTAGGTTACCCTTGGCCCATAGGTGTTCGCTAAGAAACGGTTTTAAAAATTTTGTGGTCCAAGCGTGAAATTTCGTATAGTTTTTTAGACCCGATTGTATGTCTGTCTGCTTTTCACGACAGAACTACTTAACGGATTTAGAGCGGGTCTTTTTCTATAATTTGCTTGAACATTCCGGTTGATTTTCTCTCATTGTGCTAAGAATCATAGTTCGCTTTCAGGAGCGATGTATTTGCGCTAATCCGAGACAGAGGCTGCGGGCCGAGGATAAGGGAAAGAGTGACGTCAGGAGTGGGGAACTGGGCAGGGCCCTCCTCAATGTCCTGGTTCACAAATACGCGGGTGAAGCCGTGTGGGGATGGCTAGTGTGTTCGTGTATGTGTTTATATATATATATATATATATATATATATATATATATATATATATATATATATATATAATATATTATTTCTCTTTGAGTTGGGTAGTGGATTTTTCAGCATCTTGCATTACCAAGTAAGAGGTAGGGCGTGATTTAGCCAGACTGTAAGGGTTTGCGGGAGCTGTTTCTTGAACTTGGACCTGGCAGATTTTCCTCTGTTGTCTTGAGATGTTGAACTATCCTGTGCAGCCATTGAGCTTTACTACAGGGGTGCGTAATCTTCGTCCAGGAATGCTTCAGGTTTGCATTCTAACCAATTCCTGAATTATAAGCCAGTTCTTTTAGATTATGATTCATGTCATCCATCCATCCATTTTCCAACCCGCTGAATCCGAACACAGGGGTCACGGGGGTCTGCTGGAGCCAATCCCAGCCATTGATAATTCTGTTGTTTTTGTTAGAAATTCCTTGAAGTCTGTTTTAGGAGAATGTTTAAAATGCATTGGGATGGATTAGAATCACTCAGTCTCACAACATCAAATCCCTCCCAATCCCCCTCCCCAATATTCCAATAAAAGCAGCTGCCTAATGATGAACACACACATAAAAGTAAAGATGGTACCAATTTAACTGATTAGCTGTTGTCTCCCTTGTTATTTGCAACTCACAGCTAATTGCCATCTATGTAATAAAAAGACACCATAAAAAAACTTAATTTTTTGACAAGCAATTGAATTAAAATCAAACATAAAAGGTAGGAAAATTAAGAGACTCCCCTGCACTAAACCTCAAGGCAGCAGTAACCTATTTCCTAAATCTGAAATAAAGTAAAAATCACATTGCACATTTTTGAGACAGCAAGCTGAGGACTGGAGAGGACCATCTGATTAAACCAGGAGATTACGTTACAAAAAAAAATCACTTTGGAACAAAAATCTGCAACATACATCAGCCCTTCAACCCCAAGACTGCCCATTATGTCTTTTATTGTGATCTTAAGGTCCCAATTTTTTATTTTTGCATATTTCATTTACATAAGCTTAGTGATTTGGGGCACTCGCAGTGTACCCCCGTGATTGCCAGTCCCCAGTGATTCAGTTAGATCAGTCTGTGACTCACCCTGACAGAATCAAACAGGTTTGTTTTTGTCTTAAGTCATACTGGCAGGCTTGTGGGTGCCCAGCACACCACAGCGTAGAAAATCACACTGGCCATCACAGAGTTACAGAGGACGTGAAGGATGTCACTACTCACGATAAAGGAACGCAGCCTCCTAAGAATGAAGAGTCTGCGCTGCCCTTTCTTCTGCAGTATAGTTCCTCTGTGTTACAAGACCAGTCCAGCCTGTCATTGATGTGGACCCCCAAGTACTTGTAGGAGTGCACTACCTCTACATCCACTCCGTGAATAGTGACTGGACATAGAGGCTTGTTGGCGTGGCAGATGACAGTAACCAGTCCTTGCTTTTGCTGATGTTAAGTTGCAGACATTTCTTTCTGCAAGAAGAAGCAAAGTTCCCCACCTGCCTCTTCTTCTCTACCTCATCCTCTATCAATACACACCTTAAGTGCAGAACCATCTGAGATTTTTTTTTTTCTTAAATGACATGATCTGCTGTTATATTTATAGTTATATTTTATACAGAGTGAAGGACTGTTTCTTGAGGTGCTCATATCAAGTCATTGAGTGTCACAAACTGCGGTCTGCTCCACGGATAACCCATCATCCAGGACACCAAAGGCTCATCCACCTCTGCATCCTTCAGCTTACCTCTCGACAGAGATGGCCAAATTGTATTGAAGGTACTGGAGATATCAAAAAACATAATCCTCACATATTCCATATGATGAATACTGACATTAGTTTGGGAATTTGAAACTATGCTGGAAAGGCATCACAAAGCCATGTAATTTATCATCCTCTGTGAGTCTAGTCATATAATCCTTAGGTGATGAAATAAACAACTTTGGTCGTTTAGTTTGTCATCCCCTCTGACCTGAAGTCGTGTAATGTGTTGCTAGGTTTAGAGGACTCAAACCTCTCATGTTGGCTTCTCCTGTATTGATAAAAGCTTCATTAGAAGAAGAAAATTAACAAGTTTTCTCATTTTCTGACAATGACACCCCAATATCCTTGCTATTCTTCATATTGCTATTGTACTGTTATTGTTTTATTAACCAAACCAAGCACAGACACACCACACGTGTAATACATAATAACTCAAAGTACATTGGATATCATTTATTTTATTTAACTTTGATTAGTTAAACCACTTTCTTTTTGCTGGCACACTGTTATTCACAGTTATTTTAGCTTGTGTTTATCTTCATCTTCATTGCAGTTCTGTCCCAGAGTGAATTTATGCATCTTGTTTTTCTTGCCTTCTCTCGTCCATGTGTATGATGTGCCTGTTTATATCACTTAACGGCTTTAGCTTGTTGTTTAATGAAATGCAGTATCTCGCTCTCCGGGTTCAGCAGTAGTTCTCCTAATGAAGCTAATTGCAATAAGGGATCACTTAAAGCCATGCACCCCCAGCCTACACGCTGTTTGTTCTGTTTGCTTATGCTTTAGTTAGTCGTGACCCTCAATCCATTCCTAAAATAAAAGCACCAAATAATATATCCCATTTTTGATTTCAGGGCAAAATAGTCGGCTTACGAAGTAATAATTTATTAAGATGCAGGTGATACTTGCAAGTGCATTGCTGGATAATCTGAGGCAGCATTGGCAGTGGGACTTTGACTGCGATATTGAGATAGTGAATGGAAGCCAGCCAGCTCGAGATAAAATAAAGTCTTCCTTTGCTTTGTGTGAAACAACCCCACTCAAAAGTGTACATCGGGCACATCTTTGTCGACTCCAACACTGATCTGGGCCAAGTTCTTACCTGTGAGTGATGCCATCAGCCTCTGGCTCACATATTTTAGGAGTCTTCCCTGCTCAGAATATACTGTGATATATTTTTTTCATATTACCGTACGCGTGTAACTTGCCACCTCATCTGTTGAGCTGGAGGTACCCCACCTACAATAAGACAGCAGGAAAAGAACAGCACATTTTCTTCAAAATTTAAATTAGACTTTGAAAACAGTTTAAAAGTTTTTTTTTCTTGTGTTTAAGTTGGCAAGTACTTATCAGTGTTGTCCTCAAGTAACTGAGCTTGCTTTGGAAACTTAATGAATGTGATAGATAGATAGATAGATAGATAGATAGATAGATAGATAGATAGATAGATAGATACACACACACACACACACACACACACACACACACACACACACATACATACATACTTTATTAATCCCAAGGGGAAATTCACATTCTCCAGCAGCCGCATACTGATACAAAAAAACAATATTAAATTAAACAGTAATAAAAATGCAGGTAAAAACAGACAATAACTTTGAATAATGTTAAAATTTACCCCCACCCCCCGGGTGGAATTGAAGAGTCGCATAGTTGTGGCAAGCGGCTAGCGTCCATGCCCAGCCAGGACACCCCTGCACTGTATCTTCAGGGGGAGCAGCCCTGGACGGTGCAATACCTCCCCCTGGACGCTAGATGGCCGCCCCCCTGGGTTGGAGAGGTGCCTCAGGCTCCCGCAGGGCTCCACGGGAGCTGGAGTTGGATGCAGCCCTGTTGGGTCCCACAGGCACCGCCAGGGGGTGCTGTAGCTGGGACTCCTGCGGCCCTATGGGCCATGTATGCACCACACCCGGAAGTACATCCGGAACAAGCCAATCAAGCACCTGGAGCACTTCCGGGTGAATTATAAAAGAGGCCAGCAACCATCACTCAGGAGCCAGAATCGGGAGGAAGAGGGCGAGGTTGCCTGGGAGAAGTGGTGGTGCCAAGGTGGAGGATTGTGTGTTCTGATTAAGTGCGTGGGACTGTGTATTTATTGCCTGTGGGGTTCATGGGGAAGACGTTTCCCCACAGTTGAAGAAAAATAAGAGACTTGAGCTTTTACACGTGCCTCAGTGTGAGATTGTGTCGGGTCGGGCGCAATATAATGCCTTTTACTACAATGTGTTGTAATGCCACTCTTAACGTCAATGCAATTTTATAGAAAATGGACAATAATTTATGTTTGTTCATTTTACTGAATTTTGGGATATGTCAATAGCAGGTTTAAGGAGTACAAGTACAAGGCACTGACAGGATCGGCAAAGATGAGTACAGTGAATGGTGTTAGACTTTAAGAAGGTAAAGCTGAACCATGAAATCTTAGGAAGGGAGTGAATAGGAGCATATACTGTAACTAAATAATTATTGAATGTTTGAGTATTTAAAAAACACTGAACCTTTGGCTTATTGTAAAGTGTGGCCGAGCAGCTGATTATTTTTATAACATGCAATAAGTGAACACTGTAACTGGTACATTCATTGTGCAATAATGAAGTAAAATATTTAAACAAAACTTCCCAATGCCAAGACAGAATTCTCAGTATAACCTTTTTGCAAACATGCCAGTCTTTTTAGATAGCTATTAAGACAGATAAACTAGTTATGAGAAGTAAAACCGCACTGCTGTCTGTCCGGCCTGTATCAGCTAAGACTTCAGGACGGCAGCAGTTGGGTATTTAAGCTAATGTAGGAATTGATAATAAATAATCAGACACCCACCCGGGGGACGCCAGTAAATTTAGGAAAGAGTGTGATTTATCATGTCCACCCAGAGGGATGCCAGTAAATGTTGGAAATGGAGTGATGAATTTTAACTGGGTTAATTAATTATCTCTTTTAATTAATCAATTAATTTGGTAAGGCTCCTACTTTATTTACCTTACCTTTCTCGATTGCATGTGGTTTCTGGCCATTAGACATGTATCAACTGAAGGGGGCCACTTCATTTTAAAAATCAAATAAATACAAGGATTACAGAGATATAATAGATACCATTATGTATTGAGACACATAAGACAGAACGCAGACAAACTACACATTCAAACATGTAACACAGAAGAGACTGGCTGCTTACTTGCTATTTAGAGTTCTAATTTAGCCTGGCACAGATGAATAGTTTTACAATACCAAGTCTTTAAAGATGATATTGTGTGGAGTTTTTACTGCTCCGGGTTTCAGTGGAGGATTCTCTCTGCTGCATGATCCTTTGTGATGGGCAGTGCTTCTTTCAGCTACTCCCTTTTCTGTGTCATCTGCAACTCTTTCCGGCACCAGAGTTTAAATGCATTTCCCTGCTGGAAGTGATGGTGACTTCTCAGCCTTTTCAGCCCACTGGCCTACAGCTTGGCTTGGCAGAGAGATGAGACGATCTCTGATCCACTTTTACTTTCAGAGAGAGCAGGTCTCAGAGGTTTCCAGTCCTTTCGGAAAGTGAGAGCAGAACTCCCATGTGTGTTCCCCTCAAGAGAGCTAGCAGAGAACGTTCCCTCATTCCCTAGATTGCATGAGTGTAGTTAGTTTTAAAGGAATGTATAGCTTCTCCCGATTTGTTACAAAATCATTGTGTCCTCATAAGCGAGTTCTTCTGTCCATCAGAGCTGCAATTCATTGATTTAGAGCTCTTTGTTCTTGCTTGAGTCAATTTTCTACATTGTGGCTCAAGAAGCCTACAGAGGGGGCCTCTGGACAATGTCAGTGCAACTCTGGTTTACATCTGTGTTATCAGATGAAGTCCATGCAGATCCTGGTCCAAAGGGGAGGTGGGCGCAGTTGGAATGCCTGCATCCATGTTAAATCTTCTTTCTTACCAGGCCTGGTGTGCCCCTAAAACCTAGCAGATCAGGCAAAGCCCACTTTGTCCTACACTAATGAATGAGTTGTTGTAATCAGTGAGTCTTTTTGTAAAATTATTGATTTTAAAAGCAGAGTTGCTATGTAGATCAGAATTCAGGTTATATACCCGTGGAACAGAGGGAGGACACCTGTACTTGAGTCTTTTTATTTGTTTTAAAACACAGCGTGCGAGCTCTCCATTGTCTGTTATTAAAAGTAGCAAACTGTTAGCTTGTGTGAACATTCCAGTCCGGATCACAGGCGGACACCAGGACACACACAAGTCCCATAGCAGTCATGATTCAGCTCACAAATACAATTTCTTTACTTTCTTTTCCTTCTCTCTTTGTCCCTCACTCTTTCTTTTCTCTCAGTCCTTCTTTTCTTCTCCACTCCTCCTCAGCAAGCTTAGTCTTCTTCCTCGCGACTCTGGCTCTCGGTGTAGTGTCTGCTGAGACTCCCACCCCCCGGAAGTGCTCCAGGTGTCTGATGATGTGTTTCCGGCAGCACTTTTGGGTGTGGCTTAGCAGTAATTGTAGCACAACAGGGCTGTACCAAACTCCAACTCCCATGAAGCCCTGTGAGAGTCCGAGATACCTCTGCATCCCAGGGGGGCTGCCATCTTAGGTTCCGGGGGAGGTACAATACAATACAATTTATTTTTGTATAGCCCAAAATCACACAAGAAGTGCCGCAATGGGCTTTAGCAGGCCCTGCCTCTTGACAGCCCCCCAGCCTTGACTCTCTAAGAAGACAGGGAAAACTCCCAAAAAAACCTTGTAGGGAAAAATGGAAGAAACCTCCGGAAAGGCAATTCAAAGAGAGACCCCTTTCCAGGTAGGTTGGGTGTGCAGTGGGTGTCAAAAAGAGGGGGGTCAATATAATACAATACACAGAACAGAACAAATCCTCAATACAGTATAAAAATAAAAATTTTAGAAGTACGGAGCAGAATTTAACAGTAGATGATATCACATAAGAAGATTTGGATATATTTATATATTTATGTGTAATGCTCTGGCCGCACTTGATTTCCCGGTGCTCCCAGCATGGAGGCGTCCCAGCTGTTCACCACACCTGTGATCACTTGTCAACATCAGAGTCGGGTCCATTTTTCGTCCAAACTCTACTGTGAGATGCAGCAAACACGTCAGCCTCCCTTAACCTCATTAAATGACTTTTTCTTCCCATACAATAGCTACGCACATGCCAGTAAGTTTATTTGAAGCGTTCATCCCTAGTGTTGCCATTTGTTGGAATTGCACTCTAATGAGTTAACGATAAAAGAATACTGAGATAAGCTGGGATCAGACTGTGTGAAAGACATGTTACGTACAACTGAAATCTGACAAGATCCAGCCGCAGCGAGTTAACTCAGCAGACCAAAGGATGCGTATCGGAATTAAACTACAGCAAAGTAATTGTGCAAGTCCAAAAAGCTCGACGTGACCTTACTGCAGGGAGGTGAAGCTGCACCTTGTTAACATCTGGCAGGATCAGGCTTAAAGGAGGTGAGGGTTATGGGAAACTGAGCTCTGATTATAGGGGTAAACACAGTAGACTATTCAGGATACTTTAGGATTGGAACGCTGCAGGCCATTGATATCTGACAGACTTTAGGAAAGAAACATTGCAGCTTTGTGATGTTTGACCGGATCTGACAGTAGAGAGCCAATGCAGCAGGTCACTGACAGAGAACAGGATACGACTGCAGGGCAGATAAATTTGCAGAAATAGTAATGTTCAGTTTAGCAAAAACAGAGCCACTCTGTACTGGTAATTAATTATAGAGGTCCAGTAGATTTGAGCCTCTTTGCAGACATTGAAGCCTGAAAGTTTTTCTTTTTTTGTAATTTTCGAGTAACTTAATGATGCGCTAATCTGAATGCCTGCTTGTGCCAGCTGTCACTAGAATCTTTCAGATGGGAGTATCCTCCAGCGGCCTACGGCTCTGATCCTGTGACAGAGGGTACATCAGCAAAGCGGCACCTGCACTCACGTGTACACATTCCTTTGGTGCTGGCAGTCGATTGTTCAGCTGGATTTATGTAACCGGCTCATCTTGTGCATTTGTGTACTGCAGTGGCCTTCAGCCTTCTTGCTGCTGCAACAGCAGCCCTTTTCCAGCTGAAACATGGATGAAAAAAAATGTAAGTTTTCATTACAGTCCAATAAAAGAAATTAAGATATAGTTACTCGACATTTCAAATTTTGATCTTGAATTTAGATCGGTTTACCCTTAATCATTTTAGGCGATACATCAAGATACTTTCCTGACATCACTGTGCAAGTGGAAATTAATAATAATAATAATTCATTACATTTATATAGCGCTTTTCTCAGTACTTAAAGCGCTATCCACACAGGGAGGAACCGGGAAGTGAACCCACAATCGTCCACAGTCTCCTTTCTGCAAAGCAGCAGCACTACCACTGCGCCACCTGTGAGGACAAGTTAGGGACCCTATAGTTAACTGGCTGCTCATCATCTTGTTTATGTTGTTGAATATAACTAAGAATACTGTGTTAATGTCTCCACATCTTTAGCAAAGGTTAAAGGTGAGCCTCTAAGTAAGACAAAAACAGACTGTCAGGCCTCACGCCTGTCATGGCCGCTCAAAGGCAGATACTGTCGGTCTAACAAGAAAAATCGTGGACCAGCAAGCTGGCCACACACAGCTCAAGCATCCTGTCTTCCTGGTGTCAAAATGTCTGCATTTCTTATGAGGCTTGCTCCTTACGGTGATATTTTAGAGCATTGTGTACATCACAGTCTTATATTGGCCTTTCTAAGTTTGTGTTTCAGTTATTTTATTCTTTGTTCAAGCATTCCATATGAAGCATACATCTGCAATGGTGTTTATTATTTATTTATTTATAAAGCTCTTTAAAAACAACATCAAGGCTGACCAAAGTGCTGTACAATAAAACCCAACATATCAGACGCACAATAACCAAAAGGGTAAAAGAAACATAAACACATAAGAGCTGAAGAAATTCATAATAAAAAGTACACAGCTAGTCAACATATCACACTGGGTTAAAGGCCAGGGAGTAAAAGTGTGTGTTTTAAATAAGATTCAAAGACAAGTGAAGGAGTCTGCCTAACATGCAACGGCAAATCGTTCCCGAGTTTTGGAGCTGCAACTGAAAAAGCCCGATCACCTCGGAGTTTGCATCGTGTCGTAGGAACACGTAAAAGTATCTGATCTGCTCACCTGAGAGGGCGAGACGGGACATAAGGGGGCAGCAGTTCTGACAAATAAAGTGGGGCAAAACCATTAAAGGATTTAAAAACAAATACAAGGATCTTAAAATGGATTCGAAAACGAACTGGAAGCCAGTGAAGGGAAGCTAAAATCGAGGTAATGTCCTCTTGCTTCCCTGTACCAGTTAAAAATCGAGCAGCGGCATTTTGCACCAGCTGTAGGCGAGCAATGGAGGCCTGGCTAATTCCAACAAGAAGCGCATTGCAGTCATTTACAGTAGACGAGAGGTTATTAAAGCACATTTCAAGGTTGCGTTTAGACAAAACAGAGTTGATTTTTGACAGCTGCCTCAACTGGAAAAAGCAAGATTTTAACACTGCGTTCACATGGCTATCAAGTTTTAAAGTAGAATCCATTTTCACACCTAAATTTGTGATCATGGATTTCTCAAATTGAGCCACAGTGATGAGGTCGTTGCAGGGGGTCCCGCTGGTTCCATTGGGTCTAAATAGCATGACTTATGTCTTGTTCTCATTAAAATTTAGAAAATGTAATGCTGTCCAACTCCTTATGACAATAAGACAATCAAGCAGGATGTTAGAAAGAAAGCAGAATCACAAATGTGTCAGTATTGTGTTAAATTTAATAGTTTTCTGCGCTCTAATTAAAAAAAAAATCTTTCCATCCATTAATTTCCAGTGCTCCCAGTATTGGAGATGACTGTTCCATGGGCAGGAGAAAAGCTGGGTAGTAGAGCAGTGTAATCAAGTGCCACATCAAGATACCGAGAAGAGAAACAAAATAGAGGAGAATTTGTAACAGTTTATAAAAATTAGACCGGGGGGGGGGGGGGGGGGGGGGATTGGGGGGGAGTCAAGCTAAAGTCAGAAAATGGAATGAACCTTAACACAGCTGAGAATGTCATTTCTCAATGTAGTCTCCACCCTTCTCAATGCACTTGTGCCTCCTGCCAGCAGAATAAAAGGTTTGGTCTTGTCCTCATCACCACCACTCGTGCACCGCTTTCTTCACATCGTCATCTGTCTTGAATCAACAACCACCCAGAAGTATTTTTTTAACAGTCCAAAAAGGTGGAAATACACTCTGGTGAATAAGGTGGATGTGGCAATTGGTGTTCTTAGCAGTGTGTGTCATTGTCTTGCAGCAAAAGGACTCCCTGAGACAGCAGTCCCCACCACTTGGATCAAATAGCAGACTTCACATTGGTCTCCAACAAGTCACAGTAACTTGCACTAGTGACTGTAGTATCCCTCGGCATGGAGTGTCCAACGATAACTCGGGTGCATGAGTGGTGGTGAGGACAAGACCAAACCTTTTATTCCATTGGAATCCAGGCACGTCCAGGCAGGTGACGCAAGTGCATTGAGAAGAGCGGAGAAGACATTAAGAAATAACATTCTCAGATTTGTTAAGGTTCATTCCATTTTCTAATAAATCCCATTTTCTAACTTTAGCTTGACTCGCCCTCGCATTACTTATACTGTATTTTCGTACAAATGACTAACAAACACGAATGCAGCGTGCACAGCTAATCAGCAGCTCTAATCAGGGTGTGCTGGACTAAAGTCGTAATTCTTCCGCTTGGATTTAAAAGCTGAGGCTGAAGGGGCATCTTTTATATGAGCAGACACATCATTCCACAGCTTTGTGGCCCTGTAGCTAAAATCTCAATCTCCTACTGTTATTTTCTTAATCCTTGGAATATTAAGTAGGCCGGCATCTTTAGAATTTAATGTGCACTCTGATATGTAAGTACTGGAAAGTTTAGAAGGAGAATTTTGAAATCAAGATTAAGCCTAACTGGGAGCCAGTAAGGACATGAGAACAGGTGTTAGTTCTTTCTGGGTCTTGTAGTAATTCTTGCTGCAGCATTTTTAATTAACTGGAAATTATATAAATTATGATATGAAAAGGCAGTAACGCATTGCAGTAGGTGCTCCTGCTACAAATAAGCATTAAATTTCTCAGTATTCTGCATATTTAGAAAACTTCCTCACAGCATGTGTGCTTCATGTTAGATACCAAAGAGGTCAGAAAGAGCAGTAGGTCTTTTAGGTGGCATTGTGGCTGGTTCAAACACTGGAGGATCAGAAACAGGATGGAGTGAATGTTAAAGGATGATGTTTTGTTGGGTATTTCTTCGCCAACTGGCAGACATCCTTCCTTCCTTCCTTGCCATAAGTTACTGGCTAAATCCCAAAGAAATGATGACAGGCTTGCTCTGTTGTCATGACTTTGTATTTGAATAAAGACATTAGGTCAGCTATGCAAAACATCATGCCCTGCTAATAGTATACTGATTTAAATACAGTTAAATTCATTATAGAAAAAACTTGGGCAAGGACGTTTCAGCTTATGGGTCTTCTTCATTCTCTTTATCTTTTCCCACTTTTATGTGGCATTGATGTGCCTGCTCACACATATCCATAAAGCCCGTTCTTGCACCCTTCATTTTCAGGTCTTCTTTTTTACTTTATCCATCCACCTCCTCTTTGGCCTTCCTTGTCCATATCATGTCAACCTACTTTCCTGAACTTATTTTTTTAGTTACCGTATATACTTGCGTTTGAGTTCTCCCATGTAAAAGTCGGGGCTTGATTTTACCGTATAATTTCCGGTATTTTATAATGTTGGTCGTATAAGTCGAATGCGGAAATCTCACGCTATTGGTCCAAGAGATTACGATATGCTAACGCCCACCTGAGAGAGTAACCATGGACCACACGGCCTTTGTTTTCTATGTATTGTGCCTATGTGACCACACAGTAATACCTGAACTATTCCGAAGCGACATTTGCACTGTTTTGTCTTTTTTGTATCTCACACCCTCATACACCTTTATCGTAAGAGCATCCCTTATCTACGATGGAGCGTTCGATCAGAAGAAAATATGAAGCTGGTTTTAAATTAGAACTCACTGAAGTGGCGAAACAAATTGGTAACTGCACTGCTGCAACAAAATTCGATGTATCTGAGAAACTGGTGCAAGATTGGAGGAGGCAAGAAGATGTAAAAAAATAAAATAAAATTAAGTGTCGTATTTTTGAACAGGCATATAAGTCGGGGTCTGATTTTATGATCGATTTTTTTTCAGATTTCGTGACCCAACTTATATGTGAGTATATACGGTAACTATCTCTCCTCCTTTTGTTGGACCTCTGATAGTCTCATTTCTTATTCTGTCCTTTTTTGCAACGTTTTGGTAACTCCACACATCCATCTCAACATTATCATTTCTGTCACATCTAATTTCTCCTGCACTCCTTTACTGCCCATCTCTCGGCTCCATACATCATTGCTGGTCTTACCACTGTCTTAAAAATCTTACCTTTAACCTTCGCCTTAATTCCCTGATCACGTAATATACCTGATAACCTCCTCCAGTTGTGCCATCCACACTGCACTCAATGGGTTATCTCAGCATCCAGTTCTCCATCTTTGAATTCTGACTTTAGTTAAACATCAGATATTCTGTCTCCTTATTTACAGTATCTTCACCCCTCTTTATCTTACAAAGCCCTTCTCCATGTTTCCAGCTTCCTCCCCACTTCCTAATTTATGGTGCTAAACACCACACCATGTCATCTGCAAAAAGCATGAATCAGGGGAATTGATCTTTTATCCCATGAGTCACTACATCCATAACCAAATCAAAGAGGTAAGGACTTGACGATCTCTGGTGTGTCGTGGGTGCCCTGAGAAATTTCACATACAGTTGTGGAAGTTTATTTAATTTGTTAAGGCTGGCTATTTGAGGTTTGTATCTAGTCCGGTTAGACTATGAAACTGGAAAGCTTCCTTTGGATGTGGCCGTTTCACAGGAGCTCCTTAATGTTAGTAACACTGGCAATTTGCTCCAGCAATAGCAAAATAAACCGAGCTTTGTGAAGGTTTAGGGACAGTAGTAGATTGTAGTAGTATCCAAGTTTGGTGTGTGTTCTTGATTGTGTATGTTTATTTATTGCTTACATTTTCCTCTGTTGTTTTGCTTAATTTGAGTTCACCTTGTAACGGCCGACCCACTCACCCGGAATGGCAGCTACACCACCCAGACCCGTGGCCTGGCAAGTTGAGGAACATTAGAACCCGACAAGCTGTACTTCTTCCAAATAAACTTCACAAATCTACGGTTAAATAATCATAAAGCAAACTATTTGTGAAATAATAATGTGTATGTGTGTGTGTGTGTGTGTGTGTATATATATATATATATATATATATATATATATATATATATATATATATAAAATATTAATTGTGATAAGAAACAACAAAACAATATATATTTCACTCCCTCTAAAGCTCCCACAATCATCCACAATCCCAAAAGTGACCGGCAGAATATAATAATAAAAAGCTAATATAAGACACAAACACTCCCTTGACCCCACACTGAACATGAAACAAATAAGACACACAGAGAAACACAAACCGCACATGAAAGTCCAGAAGATTAAACGGAGGATGAATCATGATTGTTAACCTTATTCAGCTGGAAAAGTCTCCTACGGCAATTATACACAAATGCAATTGATAGCCTTCTCCTCTGCCAAACGACAAGAAACAGTCTCACCGTATTTATCCTCGGCACGTCAGTGCAATCCAGAACCACCGGGGTTTTGCGTTGTCGACGGTAAAGTTGTCACTGTCTGGTGTTGAAAGCGGCAAGCAGGCAAAGGTGTAGATGATCTGGATCGGTGCTCTCTCTTGGCTCTGCAAGGAAGTGTCAGTGTAGTAAACGGACCCTTTCTTCTTTTTGTCCTTATGTTTAAATAGTAATGAGCCAGATGCAATTGATGAGAGTGGCAGGGCAGATTATCACGAGGGACCACGGTTCCACGCCGTTATCCTACCCCCCAGTGTTTCCAGTGCACAATATTTACACAGACACACCAAGACCATATAAACAGGACAACGCTATGAAAGATGTTGTTAATCATGGAGCACCGCTACCACCTATATAATTTGAATACATTGACAAAAATGTATTTCCGGCCTTCTGTTTTGCTGAAAAAAAATAAATTGCTGTGATTCTCCCCTCTCTTACCTAAGACTGTTGTGCAAATACTGTTTACTGGCGAAATAAAATTAAAAGGTCATCCCGACAGATGTCAGAAGTTGAATCTCCCCTAATTATATGGACTTTCTCCTTTCTTGCATTCATGAAAGATGTTTCCTTGTGTAAATATTTAGTGTCTGGTGTCCTAAGATCAGAACATTGGAGCATACGAGTCTAGAAGGTCTGGGAGTAGCTTGCTGCTATACCAGCAGGCTTTTGTGTTTATCACTGCTATTATACACAGTTATTTACATGTTTCTGGACTCATTAGCTACTGTATATGGAAGTGTCAGGAGGTCCTGGAGCAATCCATCACTACGCTGCTGTTGGAGCTATTTTAGACTTGGGCTACACATTAAGCTGTTTAGCTAAATGTCATGCTTTACTCTGGGGAGTTAATGTTTTGCTGGTGTATGACCCTCAACATTCCCCAGCAGGCATCTTTCTTCCTCTGTGCTCATCTTGTTCTCGGGGCAGTGGTGTGATAACAGTACATTCTGGGTAAGTCTGCTTCCGTGTCTGTACCTGCTCTGTCCTCTCATTGGTTTAGCTCTACACAAAAGTGCATGCTGGGTTTTCCTTAGTGGTCCTCAGTTGATTATCCTCTTCAGGGACCCTGTCCTTTAGTTAACTGGCTGCTCATCATCTTGTTTATGTTGTTGAATATGACTAAGAATACTGTGTTAATGTCTCCACATCTTTAGCAAAGGTTGGGGAGAGTCTGTATGTAGGACAAAAGCAGACTGTCAGGCCTCACGCCCGTCATGGCTGCTCAAGGGCCGATACTGTCGGTCTAACAAAAGATCTGTGAGGAAAAGGCTTCAGTTCAGACAACTCATGAATAATTTCAGGAACAATAATCATATATTCTTCTTGTGACGCCGTCTACGTCATTCTGGTGTAGGTTGCATTTAAAGCAAGTGGGACTTCACAGCACTGTTTTCTTCATATTCACTGGTATGTCAGGAAAAGAGTTCCCTCAGATACCTAGATTTCATATTCATTTTCTTAACTTTTGAAACGTTTGTGGCAAAAGTAACACATCTTTCACTCTAGATAAATATTTGCTCAGTGCTTTAAAAGACATTGATGACTTCTGCATTAGGAAATGGTCAATTTAAATAAAGAGATGGACTCTTCACATAGCATGTTCAAGTCCAAGTCTTTTCGCTACATACGTATTTGCTAAGTTCACTAATGTCATCTTTGTCTGTTTATCCTTCTGTGGTTGGGTGTTACAACTGGATTGCCCAACCTGGACCACCCTACCCTTACAAACAGTTTTCTTCCTTCTAGGGATTTTTCAGGTTCTGTCAAGTCAGCCAAAATATATAATCCTTATGATTGTATACATTTGTGGGGCCTCCTGCCATACTCCAGACCCAGGATGTGTCTAGAGAGCATACTTGGGGTGGTGCTGTCAGAAGGTTTGTGGTCCTGTTAGGTTTTCTTAGCTGACTGTTCATTAGATGGAGACAGGTTAACATGCACTTTAAAAACTGATTCAGATAAATGGAAAGGCCCAGGAGTATTGGCACCTGAGCTAAACTAGGAAGCATCTGTTGTCCCATTGTATACACAAGTGTCTGAGCTGGTCTAAGTAAGTATAGGCCTGTACGTTTAATGTGCATTATTGGTAAGTTAATGGAAGTAGTTAATATAGAAAAGTTAACAGTCAACATGAATTTAGATGAGAAATTGTTTTATAATAATGTTTTGGAATTCCTTGAGGACCCTGCAAAAGCATTTGATCAGAAATGTGCATATCTATCTATCTATCTATATGATTATCTCAGTTTTCAAAGGGCTTTGGAAAAGTACAACACTAGAAGATTGTGATTATGTAGATTGGTACAAAATTGGCTAATACACAGGAAGTAGATGGTTATGGGACAGGACATTTTTCCAGAATTAGAAGATGTTGAAAGTGGCCACCAACTCAAGTATCAATGCTGGAGATGCTGCTCTGTTTAAGGCACATACATGATCCTGATAAAGTAATAAATAACAAACTGGTTAAATATGCAGAGCATATTATGTGGAAGTGTCAATAATTTAGAATCAACTGAATCAGTACACTGTAGATGGGCCTGGACAGAAGTCAGGCTTGAGCAATGTGTGTGTTTTTTTTTTTATATATGTTGTCTCAAAAGGTTTGGGGCAGCCACCCGTATATTGCACCTTGGCTGCAGATGGATTGAATTGGTTGTGATGTTCACCGGTTTGAGTCCAGAACAGAACTGATTGTAAAATGAAAAAATGGCGGCTTTAAAGCCCAAGACAGGAAAGTTGTGTTGTCGAGATCGGAACTAGAAGTGACCTCATCTCTGGTGCCGGAACCAGAAGTGATGTCTTTGAGGCAGGAAGTGATGTCATCCATGGCACCGGAACCTAGCGAGATTTCCCGTGGATGGTCTGCAGAAGATTGATAAAGAGAGTTAGTGTAGCGCGCCAACCCCTGGTCTGGCGTGGTAGTCCTATTCTTAAAGCCTTTCAGCTGTCTCCCAATCGCATGCGTGTGACGATGCATATAATATACTATGTCCTTCTCTAGTGGTATGGCAGTGATCCCAATATGATACACTTAGCTTCTTTTAATATCGGCGATACAATAATGCAATTTTCGAAGGAGAGCTCGTGGCAAAAGTGTGCAGTCGTGGGGTTCCTGCAGGTGGCTTTGGCCACTTCAGAAGTGTGGGAGGTATGTTTCCTAGTAATGGAATGGATAGATAGATAGATAGATAGATAGATAGATAGATAGATAGATAGATAGATAGATAGATAGATAGATAGATAGATAGATAGATAGATAGATACTTTATTAATCTCCAAGGGGAAATGCACATACTCCAGCAGCAGCATACTGATAAAAAACAATATTAAATTAAAGTGTGATAAAAATGCAGGTATAACAGACAATAACTTTGTATAATTTTAACGTTTACCCCCCCCCGGGTGAAATTGAAGAGTCGCATAGTGTGGGGGAGGAACGATCTCCTCACTCTGTCAGTGGAGCAGGACGGTGACAGCAGTCTGTCACTGAAGCTGCTCCTCTGTCTGGAGATGATCCTGTTCAGTGGATGCAGTGGATTCTCCATGATTGACAGGAGCCTGCTCAGCGCCCGTCGCTCTGCCACAGATGTCAAACTGTCCAGCTCCGTGCCTACAATAGAGCCTGCCTTCTTCACCACTTTTGTCCAGGCATGAGGCGTCCCTCTTCTTTATGCGGCCTCCCCAGCACACCACTGCGTAGAAGAGGGAGCTCGCCACAACCGTCTGATAGAACATCTGCAGCATCTTATTGTAGATGTTGAAGGACGCCAGCCTTCTAAGAAAGTATAGTCAGTAGGTGAGCTCTAATGTTAAGTGCAGTTCCCTTATACATTTCTCATAGCCTTTGGTTCTAAAATAAAAACATGTACTTTTCAAAGAATGGGCTACAATATTTTGCTAGCATAAGTTAAAAGGAAATAGCACACAGTAACTGTTGACCATAAGCTGACTGTCGGACCACAGGGTGCACCTACTGCCTCTTAATAACCTGCCTGAGTTGTCTCTTCTTGTCTCTTCCCATCTCCCTGTCAGGTTAGCTAAATGGAGGTAATGTTTTCTCCCTGTCAGCTGGTTTGTATAGTTTAGATCATTTCAGCTGTGTGAAGTCATGGCCTTACTTACCCATTCTGAGTATAATACCATACTGTAGAATAAACATCACAGATCACAGTGGCACACTTCAGACCTTGGGCTGATGTATGGCATTAAATGTAAAGTATTAGAAATAGAAAGAAAAAGAATTAGATTTGAATGCACATTGGAAATATTGAAGTCATAGCGGGCACTTGTTTAGTGTCCACGTCCTGACAGTGGACGAAGAAGTCAAATAGAATAAATTGTGTTACAGTATGTAGCACTGCTGTTGGGTAGAGGAAAAGTCAAGGGAAGCTAAGCTTGTATCGCTATGGAAGTCATTCCCAGGTTTGTAAGGTATGAAGACAGATGTTATCTATTTTCTTTACCTCTTTCCTTTGTCTAATTCTGGTTCTTATATCTCTTCAAGTATGTGGTACAAGAAAGGAACCAAAACTTGATGGGATGCCAGTTCATTGCAGGGCACACTTGATCAAGAAAATGAACATGGTGATTTATCTTGAGAATTTTACAATAGTTAACGGGAAATGCATCTATTAGATCAGGTTATAATGGTTGCCCTGCCAGTATTTATTAGACAAACTATCAGAAATATAAAACAGTAAAAAAGAAGGTGAGGCCACGAGCACTGCCATTGAAGCCGTGTTATGTTGTCTTTAGTTCTCTGTCTGTGGTTCTGTTAGCGTGGACATTCTCAAGTCATACAGCCAACACTCTGATCAAGTTCTGCATCCACCTTCAGCCATATAGCACGTTCATGTGATATTAAATATTAAAGATAATATGTCCTTCCAGGATGTAATCAGAAGATGGGTCTCCAGTGCGTTCCTTTCTATTAGTGGTCAGTCGTACATTCTTTTCTTTCCATCTGTGAAATATTTCCAAACTGTTCTCCTCCATCCACAGATCTCATAGTGCAGGCTTTGACAAGATTTCAGCCATCAGGAGCGGGTCCTGGCTGGAGCCCTCCTTTCTTTTCCAAGCTTAGATCCTGACGCACAGAGTTTGCTCTCTTTTCACGAGGTGCTTTGTGGAATGTGGCGCCTCCGCATTACTGTGCTCTGTTAAAGGAGGACACTGAAGTCCCTGCAGATGTCATAAATCACTGTTCAGAGCTATGTGGCACCCCTTTAACCTAGTTTAGTGTATAGCAGAGCGAAGGAGGCTGCTTACAACATTTCATCTTCTCTCTCCTGTACTTTTAGGAATGCACGGAAGGTGGTATTGACGACAGACCTTATTCCCATTAAACGTATGAGACACCGGTTCACAAATATCCACATAATGGCGTGCCGCCTAAACACTTGTACCATATTCAGATGCAAAACAATGTCCAGAATGTTCCTGCATGAACACTCTGGGTATGAATGGTGGTGTTCAGAAACCAGCACTGTAGACAGACACACAGTTACAGGGGGAGCCTCGTGCACAAAAACACAGGCCAGAGGCACATAACCAGCCACCAACTAGTCAAAGGTGTGCCAATGTTTTGATTAAATGCCAGTACGAAAATTCCAAATGTAATATTTCAGACCATCTTGAGGGTAGTGAGAAATCTCTTCAGAAAGACTTGACAATACTTACAGGTCTATTTTTTTTTTTTTTTTTTGTCCACAGCAGAAACCGTTTTTGATAATCCCCATTGTTCACGTTCTGCAATGTTTGCGAAATTCTAGAATTTCAGCTTTTTCAACTCATTGGGTAAAGTGCAGTGTTCATTTTTGTAAAGTGTTGGGACAGCCGCACCAGGAGAATGTGCCAGTTACTGACAGTCATAATCCTAGAATGAAGTTTGCCCTTCTGTTTAAAAGGGAAATTTCCATGAAGCTGCCTGTTAAGTGCTATGTGAAGAAATGTCAGCGGAGTGATAATAAGTATTGACGGTGCGGAAGGTGAATAATCTGCTCCTTCACCCTGCACGTCATTTGTGCTCCATTCCTGTATTTTACCTGCTTGTCATTTTGCCATTTTATATATTTGACAGGAAACGTATGCGAGTGGGCATATTTATGTGAAATATGAGGCATACTTTACCCACAACAGGTGTCCATCATTAGGTGCAGCTAACACTGTGCTAGAATTGGGAGCTTCTGGGTGATGTCATAGTGTCCTTTTTTAGGTAGAGCTGTTAATTAAAGCTGTTTTGTAGCATCTAGCCTTGTGTTAGATCCAGTGCTTATTAAGCCCTCCAAGTTAGAGAGGCACCATGCGCTGAAAGTTAAATGTCTCCCATGTGCTCCCTGCATCTCCTCTGGCTCATGACCCCTCTCTCTTTCCTTCTGTTTCTCTTGCTGTCTCTGTCCCTCTTTTTCTCTCTCTGTCTTTCTGTCCTGGTCTGTGTGTTGGTGTGTGTATGTGTTTCTGTCTCTTCTCCCAGCCCCGCTGCGGAAGGCAAAGTTTGTAGAAAGCCCCCGAATACCAGAGTCTGAGCTCATTCCAACCCTCACAACCTTTCCTGCAAAGATCTCCGAGTTGGATGCATACTGTCCTGGTAAGCATGCTGCCTGCAGAATACTTGCTTGCTTCTCTTTTATCATTTTTGTGTTTTTTGATAGCTTATGTAAGTTCTCCATGTGCGCCCTTGCTCATTGTACAGTTTTTAAACTCCTCTTGTCCGATTGTACCAAGTGGTGGGGTTGGTGAGAAGTATGCGCACATAGAGGAGACTGAAGGTTGCTGTGGTCTGCATGATAAGGTGTGGGTAATTGTGAGTTGTCTTAAGAAAGTTGCATACACCCTTTTGCATGAACATTGAAGTTCTCAAAGCTTTTCAGGTCTACTTTGTATGCTCATTTCACGTTGGCTTTAAGGC
Organism: Erpetoichthys calabaricus; assembly: GCF_900747795.2. Classification (NCBI taxonomy): domain Eukaryota; kingdom Metazoa; phylum Chordata; class Cladistia; order Polypteriformes; family Polypteridae; genus Erpetoichthys; species Erpetoichthys calabaricus. Next base: position 103,337,538 of record NC_041407.2, read on the forward strand.
CAAAAAAACTGATTAAAACTTGCGTGTTTTTCTGGACAATACACTGTAAAAAAAAAAAAAAAAAATTATGTTGAATTTACGGTAAAGTACTGGCAGCTGTGGTTGCCAGAATTTTACTGTAAAAAAAGAAGGTGATCATATTTTGAGGTCTGCGGTATAACTTTGTAGTAAATAACTGTTTTTTCTTTATGACACATTCCAATAGAAGTGAACGTTTAACCATAACCTGAAATCCATGCACTGTAATAAATATGCCAGTCAACAAACAGAACAGAAAATATTGTCAGGATCAAACACCAGCACACTGTTTGCATCAATAAAGTAACAACAACCAACAGCAAACATCCATCATTTAACTACTGTATACACATTGAAAAGAATTAGGGTGAGGGTTAGATAGGGTTAGATGTCTTGGTTTTTAAACACATTTCACCAGCCCTTCAGTCACGTCATTGGCTCCCTGTTCACCTCCATATTGAGTGCTCACTCATCAGTGTATTCATGGAAATGCTCCACAATATCTTAAGGAACTCCTTATATTACAATCCACTTCAAGAAACATCCGTTTTACAAATACCTACCGCCTTCGCCCCCCCCCCCCCATGACCAAACTTCATACAATGGGTGGAAGAGCCTTTGCAGTTGCTGCTCCATGGCTCTGGAATGCCCTACCAGAGAGCCACGGCAGACTGTGGGTGTGACGCTATAGCCTGACTGTGACGCTAATACACTATAGTACAGATAGGTACTGGGGCAAGACTCTCAGTAAGTTTTAGGTATGAACCGCAATGAACAATATACCAGCGAGTTTACAAGGGAAAAAATTTTTTTTTTTTTTTTTTTTTTTTTTTTTTTTTACTTTAACAAGGTTTTTGGACATACCATCAGGTCATTTGTTTTTGGTTTTTTTCCGGATGTTCCGCCGTTTGTTTTGGCTGCAAGCCTCACGCGTAACATTCCACTTTTACCGAGCGGTGTTTTAAAGGTGGCACCGAAGCTAAATGCAGTCACAGGTGCCTGGGAAGGTCAAAAGACAGCTATAGGAGGAGTCCAAGTTGGATTAGTAGTGTACGTGTACCGTAATGTTTCCGTTTTTATCTTAGTAACCGCGAGGTTAGGTATAAATGTTTTTGTTGTTTAGTATTTTATTGTGTATATTTTGATTTAAACTTGAAGCATAGGATTTCCCCGGCAGGCCTGAAATGGTATCTCCCTATGTTTAGGCAAGCCGACCCTGGTAATGGAAAAGGCTTTATAAGTGCAGTTGTGGCTGCAAGAGGGGGGAAAATGATCGTTCGTAGAGAATTAAGAAGGGTCAGGTAGTGTGAGGCCCACCAGAGTTAATAGGTGCCTGAGCTGCTGGTTGATGTAAAGGAGTGTGTTAGGGTCTTGAGATTTTTTTTTGAATAGTTGTACTTTTGACCCGGACTGAAACAGAGTCCAGTTTTGTTTTATGTTAAGGCTGCTGATGGACTGGAATTGACTGTATATATATTTGGGTTTTCCAATTTCTATTTTTTGTCTTTCTTGTTTTTTTTTTTCTTCATAATTAGATTTTGTCTTGTCACAGGATTATTTATACATTTTTTCGTGCGTCCTTTTTCATCAGCAACGGTTTTTTTTTGTTTCCTCTATTTTATCGTGGAATAATAAAATTACCTTTTTTTTTTTTTTTGGAACATCTGCCTCTCTCGTGCCTCTCTTATTACCCCCTCAGTCCTGGTCGGTCCCAAACTACTAGCAGGCTATCTGCTTTAGTAGACGGCTTATGACAGTGGACAGCTAAAGACTTTTCTATTTAGGAAAGCATATTAACGGGAATGCCACTAATTATTGTTGTTTTATCTTGTTTTGTCTTTGTTAAATTTCTTTTATGTAGCACTTTGAGATTTACTACAAATTTGAAGTGCCTTATAAATGAATTATTATTATTCATGTTTAAGGAAGTTACAGCTCATTGTCTGGTGGAGAAGTAAAGTTTGCTTTTGTGGTGTCCTACAGGTGTGCCGGCTTATCGAATTCAACCCACTATACATCAGCTTCCTTAACCTCAGCAAACATTCAGCATGCAGGGAAAAATAAGTCGGCTAACGCAGTTTTTAAGTGTGCAAAGGTATCCGGCTCACCAGGAACAATACGGTAAAAGGGAGCGTGTCGTTATGCAAACATTGAAACTTCGTTGTTACTGAAACTGCGCTTTACCATTTTACATTTTGCTTTCGCTATTTAACAGTTTTACACTATAAAATTAACAGTGATTATTTTCAGTGTAACTGTAATGTATCAGTAAACAGTATGTAGCATATTTTGAAGGTAGAAAAATATTGATTTTACAGAACTTGGCAGAAAAAGACTAATGAAAAGTATTGTTTAAGATACAAAGACAATTTTCAGTCAAACATAAGGTAACTTTTCTTTTTTTCAGAAAAGGTATTTTACTTTTGCCATTTACAGAATTTTTACCGTTAAATTTCCGGACATTTTTTTACAGTGTAGGACCATAAATGCTATCTGCTTTACGTACACAAGTCAAGAGCCTTAAACCACATCATCCTCAAAAAGTGGTCTCTTTCCTCGCTTAGCTGTTCATCTAGCAAACTGGGGGCCGCCTTTTACAAATGGTACTGCGATATTCTGCTTTGTGATTTTCTTGAATGGCCCTCATCATTCATAAGTTTTGAAAGCTTAGCAGGGTAGAAACTGAAGACGACAGTCCAGGTGGTCTAAAAACCTTGTGAACTAATAGACCATAAGTTCTAAAGATCATTAACTACACCATAATATTAAGTTGTGGTCCACTGGCTTTAGGGAACATTAGCTGAACTGTAATAATTACCTTTCGTTGGTCCCATCGGAGGGGTATGAAATAGACTAATATCTGAGGAACATTAGCGCAACAGCCTCAGATGTGAAGTTGTTACCTTATGAGGTGTGAAGAACATTTCCTTGAATGGAGACGTCGGATATTGCAAGCAGATTGAGTGACTTTGAGTCAACTCTAGCATTCCCTGTGTGCTGTGTGTCTTTTGTTTCTTTTAATTATGGTATTTGCTGCTTTTTGCTCTGAAATGAACCATTAATTATCTTATGTTCAGTTTTGTGGACTGTGTGATTTTGCTTTATTTAAATATCCTGATACATTTTAACTATGAATTTTTGTTTTTTCTGTTTTTGTGTTTATTATGAAAACCAGCCTTTCCTAAAAAAAAATAAACCACAATTTGAAAGCTGAACCATTTAGAATGTGTGATATGAAGTATTGTCTGACAGAAATCTGGAAGCCCCCCTCATCCTAAACTGTGTTCTGTTGATGCATTGGACTGAGCCTTCCACATCAGTTTGCCTGGAGTGTCTTCTCATTCCGATTTTATTTTATAATCCATATCTGGTGTAGAAAGGCAGGTTCAGAACTGAAGGGACTCACTGACAAATGCAAAGTTTGTGTAGGTAGCATCGGGGGTAAGACAACAACACGATGAAAAACGCAACACGAATAAATATTAAATGTTCAAAAGTCCGTTGATGAAATAGGAACTGAAGAACAACATGGCAAGTGTAGAAATTGAGCTTGACTGGAAGAGTCTGTCTGTCTGTGTTACGTGATATTTTACTAATGAGCCTGGTCTCTGTGGTAGTACAGAAGCCTTGAGAGGACAAAGACATTTGGAGGACATCTGGAAAAATAACAGTGAGAAATGGCCAGCCAAAAATAAAAAAAGCAAGAACTGTTATTTCTAAAGTTTATCTTAATCTTTTAAATGGAAAGGCCACTTTGTAAGCATATGTGTAAATATACTCAACCAAAAACTTTTGACGAAAACTCAGTTATTTAATTGAAACAGAATTTAGTTTTTGTCAGAACAAGCAAAACGGTGATACAAGTTTTAAACAGATTTCTGTCACATCCCGGTATTTAAAGTTTAAGAAGGGCTGTGTGAGACACTTTGTAGAGTGTGAAGTGATGTGTCTACATACTGTAGAAGAAAATCTGCCAAGTTGAGTCTGTGAACAGGAATTAAATGTAATTTTCTTATGCAGTCTGTAACTTAAAGACATGGCGAAATTAGGTTAAACCAATCATCACAGCATAAAGAACTCCAACAGATGTGTACGGGCTCTTTTGATATTCACCTTAATAAAAGGTTACGTGTCTGTGTGTCTGACTGGTTGCTGTAATAATAATAATAATTCTTTGTATTTATATAGCGCTTTTCTCACTACTCAGTGCTCAGCAATTGCAGGTTAAGGGCCTTGCTCAAGGGCCCAACAGAGCAGAGTCCCTTTTGGCATTTACGGGATTCCAAAAGATGGCGGATCACAAACACTTTTAGTAATAAAATTCATTGCATTTGAAATTTCAAAAGATGGAGCATCACAAATACTGACCCTGCTTTTACGAATGCCATGCCAAATGATACATAACAGAGATATGACATCCCAACAGGTGGTCCATCACAAGCAGTAACCCTGCATTTACGAATTCCATACCAAGTGGCATATAACAGGGGCATATCCATTGCATGGTGCACTGCAAACTTTTCAAACCATCTTAGGCAAGGTTGCACAGCTAGTACATATCGATCTCTTAATTTCATTTTAATAGACTGCACACAGCTGCCGCAGTGCACACGGTACTCGCACTACTCAAGCAATGCACCTTGGCTGCAGCTTACAGTTACAAAGAGTGGCAGAATCATTCTTGGGGCTGCGGAGCACCACAAAAATCACAACATTCAGTCAAATAATTTGGAGCAACAAAGGAGCAAATCCTGGATGGGGTGGCAGTCCGTCACTGGGCTCATTAACCAGTTGCAAATTATTCCATGGAGTATAGGGGTGAGAAAGGAAAACCAGAGAACCTTGGGGGACACACGGAAAACATACAAATTTCATAAAGGTAGTAACCATGCAGTGATGAGTAAAGCAACAGGGCTGACTGCTGCACCATCAAACTGCCATCATAATAATAATAATGATGATGATAAGTTGAGCGCAGCATGTGAGGATTATCCATTCTGCACAGTTCTGTGTGTTATGTTGATCCAGTTGGTTAACATGAAATGAAAATATGTAAAGTTAAACTATTTTTATCGCTGCTTTTGCACTATCATGTGTTTTTGAGATTTTCCTGGAAAACACAAACTGCAATATTGATATCTATTCAAAATATAGTATGGTTTTTACAAAAATCACGTAATCCAGTGTGCTGTAATAACCAGTAGAGCTTTGAATCTGTTTACACAGTGGGGACTGGGCAGCCAAAACTTACAAAATGCCAACATATGATGAGAGAAACACAAAAGCTGCAATTGCCCATGAATTTTCATAACTTTCCAACGTCCTAATCGTAATAAGGAGTGCTTATACAATTACAGGTTAGCTAAAGATTGTTAAGCAGTTGTTTCAGAAGTAAGGTCGATTATTGTCTGTATATTTTTAAAAAGCTACTGGGCTGTTTGTGTTTACTTTGTGAGCAGACTTCACTTTCTGTATGTGAGACTGGAACAGGACGCCCACAGATGGAGTAAATGACTTTTCATTCAGGAGAACAATCAGTCAGTTACTGTACTTTGTAACCATTTGGTTAAGACTTTCCCAGTTGGAAGGCCTATTTTCATACAGCAAGTCCCTGTGTCCTTCTATTTTGGGCTCTTGATAATGTGATTACAGGACAGAATCGAGTATTTATCATGCACCCGCATTTCTTAAAGCTGTGAAAAGTGGGCGCCTTTATTGCCCATGCCAGTCTCTTTTAGAGTTTACTCTTCTTCTCAGTTTTGTTGTCCCTTGCCTGCTTCTTCAGTAAGCTGTGCCTTGAGTTCCCTGATGGTTTCACCCAGCACACTTCAGGCTGCTTCATTTGCCACTCGCTGTCGGACTGTCAATTAGCTGTTGAGCACAGCTTGGCGTGGGGCATGCTGCAGGGCATGTTTGTGTGTGAGCCGGCTGGCATCATTAGCCTCTGCTTTATCGATGAGAAGAGGCCATGTCAGTGGTTACTGATTTGCCATCAGAACACAGTGGACACATTCTTAGGGACAATGCTGCCTGTGCGGCGCCTTGTCAATGTGTGACTTGGGAGCACATCAGTATAAAGTGGGCTAAATGGAGAAGCCGTGGAAAACTTTCAATAGTTTATAAACTGCTCCATCTGGGCATTGTAGGGCAAAATTCAAAGAGGACAAATTACCTTGGAAAGAAACTTGTGTTGTGCCAGCCACTTTCAGCCACTGTCATTCTAGTGTCATGATGTTCACCTTATTATGTTATTTGAGCTTGTGTAGTAAAAAAAAAGAAAAGAATAAATAAATAAAAAGAATGACAAAATTGGTCATTATTAAGTGAACATACTGCTGCTGTTATATTTGTTATCTTATTATTCTGGCAATTGTCATGTCATGTGTTGTTCCCACCATAATAAAAGGACAAGTGTCTGCGTATCTGTGTGTCCATCTGGTTGTCGTGTCCCTGTTATCCAACAGATGGCGTATTCCAAGCATTGGCACTACTGTCACGAATCCCATACCAAATGGTGTATGACAGATGCACCATCTGTTAGAATGACGAATGCAATGCATTTTATTACTGCAGATGTTTGTGATGCGCCATTTGTTGGAATGATATATGCAATACATTTTATTACTAAAAATGTCTTTGATGCCTTTGATGCACCATTTGTTGGAAAGACAAATGGAATTGGTTAATGCAATGCATTTTATTACTACAAATGTTTATGACACACCATCTGTCAGAATGGCAAATGCAGTGCATATTATTAATACAGATGTTTGACATTCGCCACCTATTGGAATGACAGAAGCAACACTGAGGTCATTGAATACAATGAGGACTGATTGTGAGGTCATTGATGTTTGGTAGAATGTCTAGAGGGGGCTGGGTGGTCTCGTGGCCTCGGATCCCCTACGTTTTTTTTTTTTTCTGTCCTTCCCTGGCCATCGGACCTTACTTTTTTAATTCTATTTTATTTATTTTGTCTTTTATTTTCTCTTTCTTTATCATGTAAAGTACTTTGAGCGACACCATCTGTATGAAGATGTGCTCTAGAAATAAATGTTGTTGTCTGCGTTGACTACATAAATGTAAACCCTTCTTAGACGGGTAGCATAGCTAGTATCACTATAATTGATTATTAATGAGCAATTCAAATATAAAATATTTTTCTAACAATTTAATACATTTTTTATGTTTTTTTAAATTTTTGAACCTGATTCTGCTTCTCTGTACACCGTTGTGATATGTCTTATTCGTTTCATCCTTTCCAAAAAGAAGTTTGGGATATTGGCAGACACTGCATCTTAGTTGCTAATTCCATGGATGTTAATCTACAAGGTGTTGCCCATTTAGTCCTCACACCCTGATCAAGTTTTTAATATTGCTGTGCTCCAGTTGAAAGTGAAAACAGCAATACAGGCAGACCCCGGGTTATGTACGAGATAGGGACTGTAGGTTTGTATTTAAGTTGAATTTGTATGTAAGTCAGAACAGGTACATTACTTTAACAAATGTTCCAGGGGCGCTCCGACCCCCAAACTTCTCTCTCTCCCTTTCTGTGTGTCTCGTGTATGAAAAAAGACAAATTTCTATTACAAGAAACTGTGTATGGTAAATAAAGAGAATAATCATTATGATTATAAAGGGCCTCGCCTGCTGGAGTCACACTGCGGCCAAATGGTATCTCCATATCAAACCTCGTGCGACTGCAACTGGGAAACAAAGAGTCAAGAGAGGGCGAGGAGAAGTCGTCTGTGTTTGGTATCCTGCAATGTCCCATACAGATCTTATCGGAGACGGGGAAGGTGGCTGACATTACATAGACATTCCTACGATAATCACAGCCATTTGAAGTCTGACGTTATCCTTTTGGAAGTGCCATCAGGTCTTCCAGCAATTGAAGGTCATGTTAGGCATAATGTGTTATTGTTCAGTGAAACTTTTTGAAAAAAGTTAAGTCGATATCATAGGTGATGATGCCTAAGAACACGGCAAACAATTTTTTAAAATGGTACCGTAGGTGGACTGCACAGCGTTATCAGCCTCAAGAAAGAGATTGAGGCCTGGATGTCCAAGAACTTCCTCAAGCTGAACAGCACTAAAATTGAAGCTCTTTTAATTGGTACCCCCCATCAACTTCGTTCCTCTTTTCTGACCGTACCATTACCCTCCCCCCTTCTGTTACAAATCTGGATGTCAAGTTAGACTCCCATTTGTCATTTGATACACATGTCCATCACCTTTGTAAAATTGCATTCCTTCTTCTCCGAAACATAGCCAACCTCCGTCCCTACCTCTCCCTCTGTGATGCTGAAAAGCTGGTTCATGCCTTTGTTTCATCCAGGCTGGACTATTGTAATGCACTCCTCATCGGGATACCCAACAAGAGCCTTGAAAAGCTCCAACAAATTCAAAATAGTGCTGCAATGAGGGTGCGGAAATTTTAACACATTTCACAAATCCTTCAGTCATTTCATTGGCTCCCTATTCACCTCCGCATTGAATACAAACTCTGTTTACTCATCAGTGTATCCATTGAAATGCTCCACAATATCTTAAGGAACTCCTTATATTACAATCCACTGCAAGAAACCTCCGTTTTGCAAATACCTACCGTCTTTTTTGTTCTTTATTTCACCTTATACAATTTCTTGTATTAGGAATTTGTTAGTTTTCGCATACCCCTTGGGGTCAGAGCGCAGGGTCAGCCATTGTACAGCGCCCCTGGAGCAATTGAAAGTTAAGGGTCTTGCTCAGGGGCCCAGCAGAGCAGGATCTTTTTTGACAGTGACTCGAACCGGCAACCTTCTGGATACCAGCACAGATCCTTATCCTCAGAGCCACCACTCCGCCTTTGCCCCCCTGTGACCAAACTTCATACAATGGGTGACCGAGCCTTTGCAGTGGCTGCTCCACAGCTCTGGAATGCCCTACCAGAGAGCCTAAGAACACAGCAGATTGTGGGTGTGACGCTAATACACTACAGTGCAGATAGATACTGGGGGCAAGACTCTCAATAAGTTTTAGGTATGAACCGCAGTGAGTAATATACCAGCGAGTTTACAAAGGAAAAAATTGTGGGCAGATTGTGGGCTGTTTTAAAAAACAGCTAAAGACTTTTCTATTTTGGAAAGCTTATTAACAAGAATGCTATAATTATTGTTGTTTTATTTCTGTTTTTGTCATGCTTTGGCTTTGTTTAAACTTTTTATGTAGCACTTTGAGATTTACTGCTAATGTGAAGTGCCCTATTAATAAAATGCATTATTATTATTATTAAGAAATGATTGTGGGACTTCAGAACGGAAGTGGAGACACGTGGAGACGTTAGGATTTAGTCATTAGCTAACCAGAGACGCTTAATGGTCTGAGTGGTCTTCGGTTTATGTTCTGATGACTGGCATTGTCATTGAGTTATATTTGTGTGACTGCCATGCCTCAGTACACAAGATCAGCAATATGACTGCTTTTAAACTTACTCAATTCAGGTAGTACTAGGATGTTGTACCGTGTTAGCCATTATGAATGTAGAGAAAAGCCAAGCAAAATGACACCTTTTATTGGCTAACTAAAAAGATTACAATATGCAAGCTTTCGAGGCAACTCAGGCCCCTTCTTCAGGCAAGATGTAATCAGTTCAGGTATGATTTTAAAAATGTCCCATTACTGTGCTTTGCCATCTACAGTAATCCCTCCTCCATCGCGTTCCAGAGCCATCCGCGAAGTAGAAACCATATGTTTATATGGTTATTTTTATATTGTCATGCTTGGGTCACACATTTGCGCAGAAACACAGGAGGTTGTAGAGAGACAGGAACGCTATTCAAACACTGCAAACAAACATTTGTCTCTTTTTCAAAAGTTTAAACTGTGCTCCATGACAAGACAGAGATGACAGTTCTGTCTCACAATTAAAAGAATGCAAACATATCTTCCTCTTCAAAGGAGTGCGTGTCAGGAGCAGAGAATGTCAGAGAGAGAGAGAAAAGCAAACAAATCAGTAGGGCTGTTTGGCTTTTAAGTATGCGAAGCACCGCCGTATAAAGCTGTTGAAGGCGGCAGCTCACACCCCCTCGTCAGGAGCAGGGATAGAGAGAGAAAGATAGAGATAGAGAGCCAGAGAAAAACAAACAAGCACAAATCAATACGTGCCCTTCGAGCTTTTAAGTATGCGAAGCACCGTGCAGCGTGTCGCTTCAGGAAGCAGCTGCACAGAAGATAGCAACGTGAAGATAATCTTTCAGCATTTTTAGACAAGCGTCCGTATCGTCTAGGTGTGCGAACAGCCCCCCTGCTCACACCCCCTACGTCAGGATCAGAGAAAGTCAGCGCAAGAGAGACAGAGAAAAGTAAGTTAGGTAGCTTCTCAGCCATCTGCCAATAGCGTCCCTTGTATGAAATCAACTGGGCAAACCAACTGAGGAAGCATGTACCAGAAATTAAAAGACCCATTGTCCTCAGAAATCCGCGAACCAGCAAAAAATCTGCAATATATATTTAAATATGCTTACATATAAAATCCGCGATGGAGTGAAGCCGCGAAAGGCGAAGCGCGATATAGCGAGGGATCACTGTATACAAAGGTCACCATAATCCAACTGTGTCCCCCTCTAGTGGTTAACACGTAAACTAATACTTGGTGATTATTCCTGTTGATTTGGTATACTGGCTGAATGTTTTCTTCTGGTAAGGATTTTGAACCATTTTATAAGAATGATAAAAATATGTAGAAAATGAAATGCATTAAACACAAAATGTGCATGCAAAAGGAAGCTAAAAAAATGTAATTTTGTGTCGGTATGTTAGTGGTGTCCTAAAGGTAACGTCTTTGTCTATGGGCTTGTATGTGAGCAATTTGTAATAAGTGAGTCTTCTCCTTTGAAGACTTTTACCCAGAGTGCTGTGCAGTTCAGCCCGACTGGTGAGTCAGTGCCGACAGGAAGAGGCCGCGTCTTGTGCTCCGTTTGCTTGACAGCAGTGTTGGGATAAAGAGAGCGACACAAAGAAGCGGCACTTTTATTGGTTCAAGAGAAGTGAGGCAGCCGAATGTTACTAAGTGTCTTGACAGATATAAGGTGCTTTTGTGCTAGTTACATTAATCATTACATTAATTTGTTGCGGATTTAAAATAAGTTTCAGCTTGAAGGTAAATGAAATACTTTAAACCATCAGAATGTTTTGTTATGTAGTAATGCAGATTTTTGGTCACTCTTAATGTGAATCCAGGCATTTTCATATAGGGGTGTGTGATATTGACAAAAACAATATCTCAGTATCTTCTGGGATTTTGTCAGTAACAATAAGTAATATTTTGCATTATTCAGAAATGTGTTTGTGAAAGTTTCATATTGCACTAGCTGCAGCTCACTCTTTTTAATAGGATATTAACTGTTGCTTACTAATCTCTAATTATAATTTTAAAAATCCTGGGACGAGACATGACTTTTTCAGAGAGATACTTTCATGTCCTGCGAGACAAGACTTTGTGCCAAGAGATTTAACCAGGCCTGGGGCCGGAAATAAAAGACGAAGAGTAGAAGACAAAGTAGAACATCGTAAAGAATTCAAAAATGTTGGTGCGATACATATGCAGAGCAGGTTAGAGATAATGAAAGTATGAAAATTCAGAAGTCTCAAAAAAAATGATAGTAAAGGTTAGGTTTCTTTATTTATTTCTTTATTTAGTCATGTTTACACAGGAAAACATGAAATTTGCCTTCTCAGTTGCATCTAATAACAGGTAACAGACAGAATGAAATAAAACAGACAAATAGAAATGAGAAAGGTTAAGGTAAGGCAGTTAGATAAAACATATTTATACCAAAAAAAAAAAAAAGGTAACAGGATATATATAAAGATCACATTAGTGCCAACAAATGGAAATTATTACTCGGTGAAATAACGGAACGAGATCGAATATATGGACATAGGACGGAGTGGTGGCTCTGAGGCTAGGGATATGCACTGGCAATCGGAAGGTAGCCAGTTCGAATCCCGTAAATGCCAAAAGGGATTCTGCTCTGTTGGGCCCTTCAGCAAGGCCCTTAACCTGCAATTGCTGAGCGCTTTAAATAGTGAGAAAAGCGCTATATAAATGCAAAGAATTGTAAGAATTATTGTTATATGACAGATGTATGTAGATATTGTTTGCCTTTAAACTTTAAGTCACAGACTTGTAGATCGTCTAATTCGTGTTGCCATCAGGAGAAAGTAGTGTTTCTTCCCAATGAAGAGGCCTATCCGCGAGAATTGAAAGATTTGTTGTTTGGTGAAAGTGAAATCCACAAACGCGAGTGACAGAGATACGAAGTGACTGGCGCGTAGCACAGGACGGGGGGTTGGCCCCCTAGTGATATTAATGGAAACAACATTTTTAAAGGAATGCTATGTCCAGAAGATTTTTTTTTTAAAATGCTTCTTACCCCATATAGTCTGTACTGGTGGTCTAGAAAGCATTTTAACTTCATGCTTGTGTGGAGAAATCAAATATTGAATATTTAAAGTCAACAGCACTGATACTTGATCAATCCTGGACAGTGTTAAAGCATTTGAAAAACGTCTATGGGGAATAAACAAGATCTCGCCTAATTTGTGTTGCATAATCCACATGTCCGGTATACATTTGTATGGTCAAAATTTGCTACACGTGTGCATTTTTTCCCTAAAGTTTTATTAAAGTGGCGTAATTGAATGTAAACACAGAGGACGTTATTTCCCCCAATCCTGGGTGTTTGAATTGAAGATCTGTCTCTCACGCTCATTCAGCGGTGAAGAAACACGTCTTTCCTGACCCTAACCAAGCAATCAAGATTACACGTCAGTGTTAATATATAAATGGATCAGTGAAATAAAATAAAATACAAAGAAAAACGCACATAAAGCTCTAATTAAAAGCAGGAAGAGCTGGCAAGTGAACTTGACAGATCACAGTATAACAGAACATTTCTTCCAAAGTTGCTTTATAAGCCAAAAATGTTACCAATAATATGTTGTGTGTTTAAAGCTAAAGTTTTTAGGACAATGGTGTGCATTCTGTGTAGTGCGTCAGCATTAGTTTACGGAGCAGGAACGTGGTGTCATTACTATCAAAGTGAATAAAAGGAATTTTAATAATCATCTTGTCTCTTTACATGTATTTGAACTGAAGATGTTATAACAGTACAGCTCAATCAGAGAGATGAGTAACTTGCTCTTCAAAAAGATAAAGAAAAACGTCAACCCCCACCTAACAAAAAGAGAAATGCCAATAGAGCGATGAGCGGCCATCACAAAACTAGTTGATTGTGTAGAATTAAACGGCCTCTGCAGTAAACCCATTATGCATTAGAATTATACTCTTGAGTTCTTTCCAAGTTTTAAAAATAAAGGGAGTTTGATTTATTTTTTTATTCTGTTTTGAGATAATATAGCATATTGCTTTCCCACTGAGTTACAGAAGGCAGATTAGGATTCCACCATAATTTTATGTGCAAGTTGTGTGGTGCAGTAAATTACAGCAAAGTTTTGACAACGCACTTTTATACCTCCTGGTATTGCTCCAGATCCTGCTGTTAAGGCATTCAAAGTGATTTTCGCTGCAAGGCTATCTGAGACATAGTCAGAAATTGTTTTATTTCAATGTTTCACAAATCATGTGACCTAGCGATGCTGATGCATGATGACAATCAGTACGTTTACAGGCAGGCACACACATATTTGGGTTATAAGGTGTAATAAGCCCATTAGGGCAGGAATTCACGTTTACATGTGCAGGTAATCATCTGGACTTCTCCTTTGTCAAAACGCTCCAATGTCGTTAAACTGCAAAAAAAAAACTAGTTAATAGTAATCATCGGCCGCTGTGAATCTGAAAATAAGCAAGCCGCCTGGGATCGTTTTCTTTGTGTTTTATAAATATGTTTAGTCAAAGTGAAGATTTATTTATAGGTTTCTTTTACTGGATTGCACTCGGCAAACTCTTTTCAGCTTGGGTGTGTGGATGAGACCCATACGTGTGCTCCTCGCCTTACACCCAGTGCCGTAGGAATAGTTCAGAATGTTCCATATATTTTTCTTTCTTTTTTTGCCCGGTGCTGCGTTGACATCGTGCACCAGAAGGTGTGAGCTTATTCAGTGCGAGCAGGAACACGCAGGTGGCCTGTTGCTTGTGCTATAACACACTTGACTTGACGACGATCAATGCAAATGTACTGTGCAAGGCATACACAGGGACCACTGAGAAAAGAAGAGCGTTCATGGCTCAGCTTGCAGAGGAGCTTCGTCAGCACTTCTTACAAGAAAAGGCAATGGATAAAGCAAAAGAGGATGCAAAATCGACAAGCTTCTGTTCCAAGACTGCCGCTCCCCCAGCCCCTTCAGTGTAATAGTAACCACAGCACAGAGAGAAGTGTGTACATTGCAACAGGTACACATGTCGTAAACGTAGAAAGACGTCCCTTGGTTGTGTGGGAACTGTTAACATTTGAATCTGATGATTGCCTATAGCGCAGAACTGACCTCTCTGTACTATTATTTCCTCTGCATGTCCTGGAGTACAAAAGAAACAGCACCGTACACGCAAAAGTGGACACTGGCAAGATCAGTGGGGGGGGGGGGGACTGCGGTCACTGATTACAAGCGCAAGAAGGCATGCGAATGAATATGAATAAAATGAATAATGTTGCATCAGTGCCACAATGTTTTCCAAAATGTACTATACAGGTCATAAAATAAGTTATTCCAAATATCATATATACCTATGACTCTGTTTTATTTTCAGTGCGGCTTTGACATCATGGACCATATGGTGCATACTAATTCGGCGTGAGCAGGAACACTCAGTGAAACTGAATTAAAAAAATTAATTGACGGTGAGATACGAAGAAGGAAGGCAGATTCACCAGCGTTTGTGTGTCAGCTTGTATCCCTCCAGATCAGAGAGTGTCCAGTTCCATTGTCTCAAAACGTGACTCACATCTACAGTTACTCCCAGTTTTAGATAAAAAGTAACCGCGTCAGATCTGGGGCGGGGGGTAGGTGTTGTATCGTGATCATGACTAAGAGAGTAAAAGTGGGGGAAAAAATGCACATTTTTACAAGTACTATAAATTTACACCGGTTGTTACAGACACAAATCAAATATATGTTGTTATTGTATAATATTAACAATAAGAGCAGCTCACTACTCTAAATGGTAAATTTGAGGCGGGCCTGGTTTCGAACTCACGACCCCTAGATTGTAAGTCGGCAGTTCTAACCACAGCACCACGGAAGCTGTCGTACTGTACTTGCACCTTTTGTGAAAGTGTTTATTTGATATTTGGCTATCAGCCTTCACACATTAGACAGTTCATGTCTACATTTTGTTATTTATTACTAAAACATGAAAAACGTTTCTGTTTTTGCAATGTGTTTACATAGACTGCTGTAGACACAAAACACACATCAAATTATTTCCCCTTACAATTCTGGATAGCTCACTCCCAGATAATGGGAACTGGGGGAACTTCTTGCCTATTGTGAGGCGGTGGGGCAGATGGTATAGCAGGCTGCTTGCTGCTTATCGACACATTTAGAAGACAAAAGACGCTGACAGAGAGGTGCGAAGAGATTTAAGGTGGGCCGGATTTACGAGTTTTTTCGAAGGCTGTAGTAATTCTAGTGTTTAAAAGGTACTTTGAAGACCATAAGGTCAAGTGTCCATTCATGTGTAGACTAATCTATGATTTGGTTAATTCATTTTTTTTGTGAAAGGTGCCTTTTGAAATCCTGTGAACGCATTAAAAAAATAAATGAGTGATGTAATAACGAAGGGCCATGAAATGTTCAATAATTGGTGTAGTGAGACCTTCGATCTGCATGGTTTAAATGTGATCCCTCAGAACAAATTGCAAGCCGTTTGCCATTCACCTTCCGTCGCTTTACTGCCTTCTTCTCTTTTCTTACGCTTATCGCATCTGCTTTTCTTTTTCGGGTGCACAGCTGATGAATATTACACGGCTGAAACATTACTTTTCTAACCTTTGTCCTCCTAACTTTTATGTCTGACAGTATTTCATGTACTTGTGTAGTTTTATTCTTGTAGCCACTGGGAGTTTAATGCTGCATGCTGTTACTGAAGAGGTGAGTGGAGGCCGCCAAGTCCTTTTTACGAGTCTCTCTGCTGCCAGGTTTTCAGTCCGTTTGAACCCGTCATTCATTCTCTTTGATCTTTCCTCCTTTCATTCCTGCAATCTCTGGGGTACACTCTGTGCTCGGAATTTAACCCTTTTGATGGAGTTTTTCTACCCGGTCAGGTCAAATGTATCTGCTTACTAAAACCTGACTTGAACATTTATGGTAAACAGCGTTGTCTTTCCTTCTCTGCTGGCTCCTTTAGATTTGATTATTCCGTATCTGATTTGCTTGTCAGTTTTATTCATCACATTTCCCCAAATGTCTTCCTGTGATTTTAGTTGACGACTTTTCAAGCGCCCGTTGTGCAGACCTGCGTGTGCAGCAGCTGTTTTGCCGAGGTCCCACATGGACGTCAGCTGTCACTGAGCTTCACTTCTCAGGCCAAACATTCCACAACGTTTGTGGCTCTTTAGCTGGCATCACACTATGGGTTGTTTAAAAATTTCTTTGTAAGTTTCTGTCATATGCTTAATATGCATAATGTCCAGAAAATCAGAACGTGTTTCAGATGGTCACAGCGCTCCTTTGCTGTTGTCATTCGCGAACCGTAATTCCCCCTTAGCAATGCAGTCATAGCTCTCTTAAAGGAGACCTTTGGAGTTTTTCAAGTCAAAGCTATTTCTTTGCAAACATTCACAAAATTGTGTTCCAAACTCCAGCATTTTCTATAAATTTAAAAAATATCTTGCCCACACTGGCATTTTACAATGGAGGCAATGGGGCATGAAGCACCACTGGAAAAATAAAGCCTAAAAACTTACCGAATACGTCCTCTTCGAGTTTCGATAAAAGAAGTTTGTCACCAAAAAAAAAAACAGGATCTAGAAATAATCATTGTATCATATATTCCTGGTACTTGATTTCTCGAGGTAAGGATACGTGAGTTCTCACATAAATACGGATGTAAATCAAAACAAACCCAACCATGTGGCCATAAACAGTTTACTGTGATTTTGTCTTCCGAGAGGAGACCGTGCCTTAGAGGTGGCGAAAGCTTATTGCAAAAGATGCCAAGTGCCAAGCTATCAGGCACAGCTGGCCGACGCTGTTATTATAAGAGCATGAAACGTTTTAAAGCAGTAATTCGAAGGACCTTCTCCGTCTTCTTCTTTGGTCCCTAGCGAACAGCTGGATGAGGGTGACCATTATGCTACTGTGGGTGCCACTTGGTCCCGGATTTCTTTCACGATGCATTTCCACTCCTGTCGGTCGAGTGCGATGCACGATTTTTGAGGTCAGCTTTGATTTTTTTTTTTTGATCTAGGTCTTTTTCAGTGCTGCCTTCTGCACCTTCCACTGTGATGGTCGTCGCTACCATAGCAGCCTGGGTGGAAGTCTGCTGTCAGCCCTCTTGCATCTGTGTCCGAACCATCGCAGTCTGCGTCTCTGAGTTTCTTCTTCAATTGTGGGCTGCTGCTCACATCGCATTTGTGTAGTGTCATTTCGGATGCAGTCTCGGAGCGAGACACCCAGAATTTGACATCGGCACTGTGTTTGAAAAACTCTCAAGTTTATTGATTTCGAAACTGAAGCATCGTCGAAGTCTCAGATCCATGGAGCAATGTTCTGAAGAGGAGGACTTGGGTCTTGATGGATATGTTTTTCTTTCACCACAAGCACCACTTGATGGATGTGGCTTGGCCAATCCAGCTGGTGATTTCAGTGGTACATGCCACTTTTCACTCCTGGACCAGTGATCCATGGTACTTCAGTTCTTTAACCTTTTTTTCACTGTACCCTAATAAGCTTTCATATGACACTCAGACGGTGGGCTACACCGACTTTGATATGTGACAACTTTTTTATTTCGGGCACTGAGCGACTTTGTGAACTTGAGCTTTCGAGTTTCTCCAACACGCTATGTCACTCGATCAACTTCCTTTTGTTGCTTATATAACTGTTTAAACCAACAAATAGTACGTTTTTTCCTTGCCTCCATTTGGTATTTGCTGAAATTCTTCTATTTTTCCTCATACTTTTGCCACTGCCTTTTCACAGAACGCTGAGCTTAAGGGCTATTTATATTGATTTGCATATTCAAATAGGCGTAATTCTGGGAGGAGTTCGGGTGGGACAGCAAGCGTGTGCACGTGCATTTATTTCCACGCTGAGCGGGATTTATGTAGCGGAAGAACGCGGAAGTTGGCGAACGCACAGATTCATGCATCTGGATTTTTCTGTGCGGAAGCACATTTCAGCTTTTGTGCTTACGTCATGTTATAGTGTGAGTTCTACACATGGTGTTTTACATGAGGCCCCAGGTCTTTTAAATTTACCGTTTACTTTCACTACTGAAACTACCAAACCGCTGGTACTGCACCACTTTAAAAATGGGGTTTCAGTATTCGTCACCAGCCACAGTAAACAAGGGGCAGTTCAATGGTGTTGGGGTGCTGTGTGCCTTTGAAGACCTGAGTCCTTGTGCTCAGCAGAAGACTTGATTGGAAGGGACAACTCCCCAACCTTCAATGCACTGGGAAATTCAAAAGGGGAACTGCAGAGTGTGACATGGGAGGGAAGTGCACAATTGTGCAGCACACTGAGGAGACTGGAGTGAGACGCGGGCTATCCGTTATTTGGTTTTAGTACCATTTTGGCACAGGTACTCAGCTCTGAAAGCTAGTATTGAAACTGAGCTCTACATTTTTGTCCCGATCCTACACTGGTACACGGGGGTTTGGTGTGTAGCAACAGATTGTATTCCCCACAGAAAGATGCTTTATAAAAGTCATAACATTGCCACTTCCTTTCTGCAGATTCAGTTAATTAACATTAACAATTCAGTTCACTTTACCCAATGACACTCTCACTACAAAAACAATCTACCAATGTCATTTATAAGTTCTTCTCCGGATAAAACATCAGATGAAAAGGAGATTATAAATGCACCGGTGTTGTCAAGCGCACATCAGGGGTGTGGTGATTTTGTGCCACGTGAGCAGGGGCCATCCCAGACATTTTGACTCCCACTTCTTCGTTCTTTCAAAGCTATTCTGGGTCACATTGAATTCCACTTGAAATCCTGCACCACCTGACAATGGATGGGACGGGATGGGGTGGGAGAAGAGTTGTTAATGCAGGCAAGGTTTCCATGGCAACCATCTAGGGTGGTTTTTTGAATAGATAGTGTAGAGGAGTCTGGGCAGCTTGAACCAAAAAGGTGTGCGTTTGTTTATTTAGATGTACACTTTTTGATTTGTACACCTCTTTGTAATTTATATATATGAGTGTATATATATATATATATATATATACGCATAAAATATATATATATACGCATAAAATATATATATATACACACACACATTATTTTTTTTCTTCTTTCCTTGTGGGAAACGCCTTCCCCATTCCCCACAAGTATAACACAGTCCCAGCACAAGCACAGCACAATACCACAACTCTCTTCGTTCTGTTTATCTTCTCCTGCTTCATCGCTCCTCCTCCCAGGGGGGTTGCCATCTAGCGTCCCAGGGGAGGTAACACTCTGGCCACGCTTGCTCCCCCTGTCCTCCAAGTGGGGAGGCGCACCGGCTGCACACTACTACAGTATGTGTGTATATACAGTATATATATATATATACATATCGCCTCTCATTTGTGTGAATGCTTTTGTCACACACAGTTCCTGCGCTCTCATCTCTTATAAATGTTTACGTTTTCCTCACTTTAAGTTCCCAATAAAAGAAGACTTATTATGTCCAAATCGTATTGATAACAATCCGTGATGAAATTCTTCAACAGAAGAAATGAGTACACGGGCAATCCTAGCACCGAGAAACAATGAAGTCAAATAAAATAACATGAAGATTGTCAATCGGTTACACAGCAATGACGTGTAAAATTTTAACAGGTGACAAGAAAGGTAATGTAGTACATCTTCCTCGGATAACATTAGACACCAAAGGAGATCTTGATATGCCATTCATATTAAAACGTTTACATGTACATATATGTATATGTGTGTGTGTGATGGATATATATATATATATATATATATATATATATATATATATATATATATATATATATATATATATATGTATATATGTATATATATATATATATATATAGTGACCACCAGGGGCCACCATCAAGCCGCAAACCCCTGACACAAGTCCCAGTTTCAAGAGAAGCTCTTTCATTACAGGCTTCTTGACCAGCAGCTCAATGCAGGAATCCAACTCTTTCTTTTCTCTTTCTCTCTTTTCTCCTGCACTCCTTCCAGTTGAGTGTTGTCCTTCTCCTCTCCCAACTCCAACACGCCAGTGTGAGGTGAAGTGGCTCCTTTAATGTCAGACTCCAGCTGGAGTACTTCCATTACTACCAGAAGGGACTTCAGGGTCAGGCATAACCCTCTTAATTGTGTGAAGTTATTTCTTAGCAGCTTCCCCTGGTGGCACCCAAGTACCCCAGCAGGTCTGCGAATCAGGTCTAGAGCTCAGATGTTGTCCTGTGGGGTATACAACTGGGAGCTCCACTAGATGAATACTGCCAACCAAAGTGTTGGGGGAATATATATAGTCCCGTGAGGCAGCCACCTTTTCTCCATCCATTCTCATGGCCTCCTGGCCGAGAAAGACTGCAACAACCAAACTAGCTGTGACATCCCACCATTCAGTTCTTTCTATTATAACGGCATCCCAGCCGTATAATGAAAATAAATCAAACAAGCAATGAACTTTTTACAAAGATAAGGTTGACGACTCTTCAAATGGGAGTCCGACCTTGAAGTGACTCAACTGCTGGTCATATGAGTTCCAGGCGGCTCCAGTAAGGGCAGACAATGGAATTGACGTCAGTGGTGGAATGGCCATCAATCTGCCATTCCACTCAGGGAGGAAGAGAGAAGGCATTAGCACACATAGCCAACGTCTGGTTCAACAGTTAACTGTCGTCACCAGAGCCCTTAAGCTGCCACCCCAGAGCACATGCGTGACTATATAATATATGTTATGTGTGTACGTAGTCTCTAGGTATTCTTCACTCACTGATTTTGTTGAATAAATAAAGATACAAAGCAGATCAAATTATTCTTTGTCCTCAACAATGTGCTGTCGTATAGCTGAAATGCACAGGGTGGTCTTCATTTCCCTTTACAGCTCTTGTCCTTTTAGCCGAGCTCTTACACTGTGTTATCCATAAGCAAATCTAAGTGTGCAGTTTAAAATATCCCACAAGCCCTCGGCCAACTGTGAGCCGCCAGTTATGAGAACACAAAGTAGTTGCTCTGACAAAGATGGGCTGACTTGAGTGAGTGAGAGAGACCTGCTGCCAGGGTGATTTTGATTTTTCCGTGACAAGTGACAGTGGCTAGTGGAGTGCCCTCTTTCTCTCATAGACACGTCTACAGATGCCATTAATGAAAACTTGTTTTTTTTTTTTTTTTTTAGTAGCTTTAGGTTAACACAGAAATCTTTTATTTACAGATTAGTAGAAGACTAGCACAAATAGCCCCGCAAGAATCTTTCACAAATGATGCGGTCAAACAAAGTTTATGCTCTTCAGACAGACAACTTGACCGTTTCCCCCTGGAATTTATCACTTTATAGAAATGCCCATGTCACATGACACAATAGTTTTTATTTTGCTCATCTGCTGAAAGTGAACTTGATTTTGGTTTTATTGCTGACTGAGATTGTAACTCAACATACTAACCTCCCCATCCAGAAGCGAGGTGCTTAATCAATAAATGATGTTTCCAGTTTCTCATTTCATTTGTTTGCAGGCCTGTTGTTCCACACATCCCCGTACAACATAACCTCGTATGTGCACAAACGTTAACAAATGGATGCTGGTCCATCGTGGTGTTGTCTGCAGTAGCTCTATGATGTAATCTTTCCACTATGATGCTAAATGGGCTCTTTACAAAATAAAATAAAAATTGAAGTAGTCTACAGGTTCTATTTGCCCCCATATCTAAAGCCGATGATAAGAGTCACAACCTCTAGTCATTCGGAATATAAGACTTACTGAACTAGATAGATAGATAGATAGATAGATACTTTATTAATCCCAAGGGGAAATTCACAATAACTAAGGTGCTGATCCCATCACTGAACTGTGTCAGTTTGCAGGACTGGAAATCGCCAGCCATGTCACATTTAACAACTGCATGTCGACATTCCAACACAGTCAAACTCTCCCTTTTTGTGACCGCCAATAATATGCTGTAGATGGAGACCTTGCCCTATGAAGGGTTAACAGCTATGGCAGTTTATTTATGGAGTCTATGACTCATGATGGCTGTCAACCGTCCAGTCCCTGCCCTTTTTGTTTTCCATTCTGTTGTGGGACATAAAACACGAGAGATCAGACAGACGAGCTCCTCTTCTGTTTGTGAGGTCCAACACTCCTGCATTCCTTGTTCTTCATCACTGCTTTATATGAATTATTCTTCCTGATGGGCATTAATTGGTTGTCAGCTCTCATGCACACACCCAGAGCTGTGCCTAAGACTGAAGACAAAATCTGACACCTTTTTGATTTTGTTGGATCGAGATGCAGACTAGTTGTAGTGAGTCGCTTGGTGTGTCAGACTACACGACTGGCCTTCACAGGAGCACAGCGCCATCTGCTTCTGACTCACAAAGATTATGTAAACAAACGAAGACAAAGAAAAGTGAGCTGTAAAGAATAAGGCTGTTGGTTTATTCCCCACCACTGGTGGCTCATGTAATTCTGAACTTCGTTTGGTCCATTTCTATAGTTGTGGAAGCAGTTGTCTTATGCATCTGTGATCTTTAAGATACTTTGTAATCAATCTGATTCATTTACTGAGTAGCTAATGGTGATACCTGATGTGAAGGTCTGTTTGTAATGGTCTCCCTTCTTTCTGTTGCACCTGCAGGCGAATCCAACCAAGAGCTGGGGCCGCCTCCCTCAGTTGACGAGGCCGCAAATACGCTGATGACACGCTTGGGCTTCTTGCTGGGAGAGAAAGTGAGTGAGGTGCAGACGGCTACCCAATACAGCATGGAGGCTCAGGATGAGAATCAGGTACGTGGTAGGGGGACGTTTTGCACTTGATTCATGGAGTCTGTGACTCATGATGGCTGTCAACCAACCTCTTAATGCCTCACCATCTAATTAAAAAAAGCAGGTAAGTGGGCACAGAAATGACACATCCAAGGTCTATTTTTATTTTGTTTAAAATGTCGTCGTCTTCTATTTTTTTAATTGGTGCTGCAAATAGAAGTCTGAAAAGTAAATCACAATTATTGAATTCCTTCTCTTGCTGAAGTTTCATTACATGTCTCCAGCCAGAAGTTTGTCGTGTGTGTGTCATGTGGAACTGCAGCCTCCCATTCCTGTCCACCGTCAGTACAGCTTCATGATCCATGGCCCTGAGCCTCGTCCACACACACACACATACACAGAGTAGCTCAGTTGTTTTCTCCTTTTGCTCACCAGCTGGAACCCTCAGGTAAATTTTACCTTTCCATCCAGTGCTCCACTTTGCATTTGGAAGAAATCAGTGGAGGAGGAACACAAAATACTGTGTAGCTGAATTATAGGTGCATGAAGTCTGCCGGCCTTCTTCCTTTTAACTCTGAGTTGAGTGACCTGATTGGAGAATTCATTGGCTGGACTTGTAGGTACACCGATCACTTTACTCTACTGGAATTATGGATGACCCAGATTCTTATTGTGTCCCTCGAATGACCCTCTTTATTTGTGAGGTGAAAACTTCAAGCAGCGGTTAAATAATAATAATAATAAGTTACATTTATATAGCACCTTTAACAATTCCAAGGTTGCTTTGCAAAAAAAAAATAAAATAGAGAGTGGCCTCCCCTGGACTTTCTCGTATAATCGGGTATGGGGATGGATATTTGAGGAGTAAACCGCAAGAGGATTATATTTTTATATTATGTGCATTATAGAACCATCAACAACAAAACAAATCAAATCTCTATATATAAAAAATCAAACGTCTGTCTGTCTGTCTCTCTATCTTTTCCACTTTTCATGAGAGAACTACTTCACGGATTTAGGTTGGGTCTTTTTCTATAATTTGCTTGAACATTCCGGTTGATTTTGCGACTTCTCTCATTGCACTATGTATCAGAGTTCGCTTGCGGCACAGATTTATTTGCATGGAGCCGGGCCCTCCTCGCTTACTTGCTAGCCTCTGAGCTGTGTACCTTACCTCTGCTTAGCTAGCAAACGAGAGAACTACTTCACGGATTTAGATTGGGTTTTTTTAATATAATTTGCTTGAACATTCCAGTTGATTTTGAGACTTTTCTCATCGCACTAAGTATCATTATTTGCACCAATCTGAGAGAGTGGCTACGGGCCTAGGGAAAGTGTGCCGTCGGGACTGGGGAGCCGGGCAGGTCAGCCTCCGTTCGAGTCGGTCTACCTTTTGCGACATGTTGTAGCGTACCTTGCGTCTGTTTAGCTAACAATACCTGTTTGTTTATTGATTTTTAAAGTTTGTTCTGTTTCACTGCTATGCAGGCGGAGCCATGGGGGGCAGCTAGTTAATAATATATTGAACAATTATTATAAAAGTAAACTTGAATAAATCAGACTCTCCAACTGCATGAGTAAAAGGTAAAGTACCACTTCCAGTTAGCGGAAATAGCCCTAAAGTTGATAGAAATCCACGTTTTGTATCTAATACTTGGTTAACCTAAGTGAAAGCGTACTGAAGTTATCGTGTTTATATACACACACACACACACAGACATAAGGAGGTCTAAAACATTGAGATTCATCAAAATCTCAAGGGCAAATGTTTGAATGATTAGAATACTTTCCCTATACTACATATACAAGAAAATAACAGACTAAGCAGTGGAGACAAAGAGACTGTTCATTGAAGGGAAACATCTTTTATGTCAGATTCAAAAGTAGTGAGGGAAGAACAGTCACAGAGAGATCAGGGAAGAGAATTTCAAAGTTTCGGAGCCGTGGCCCTGAAGGACTTGCCGCCTCCCACGGTTAGAAGTCTGGTGCGCGGGACAGCAAGTAGATTATGGCTTGAAGAGCTGAGAGAGTGAGAAGGGGATTAAGAGATCAAGAGTTCACCGAGGTTATGAAGGACACTGAAAGTGAGAAGAAAAATTCTGAACCTGATAGTGGACTGAAATGGTAACCAATGAGGGTGATGGGAGCAGAACGTTTTGCAGAGGTGAGAACTCGAGTTCTGAATATACGGCAGCTTTTGTAAAGACTGTGCAGGAAGGCCAATGAAAAGACAATTACAGTAATCAGTGTGAGACATAATCAAAGCATGAACTAAAGTTGGTGCGTCATTGAGAAATGGGCAAACATGAGCAACCCTAACCCTAAAGAAATCCCTAAAGTAAACCAGTTGTCCTTCCTGCAGTGCCCACCATCTTTTAAAAGTGAGCAGTCTAAATGATAGCAGATATGTATAATTCCATTTTGAAACCACAAATGGATGACCATTTTAGCTGTCATGTAAATGATATTAATTCCAGAGATTCCATTAGGATGGATAGCTGTCATTATAGACAGATAGTCATCCAGTGTCTAAGATGGGCAAAAGCAGAAGGAAAGACTCATGGATGGCCGCTGGGCTTTAAACTCTGTAACTGTAGGCCTTGCCATTCTCACTTGGGTTTATCCTTGTTGTGTGGCACAAGCAAAGTATGGCCATTAATGACATGGGCTGCTGTTGGAAATAAAATGTGAAAACATCACAAAACCTTTGTCTGAACCACTGGGACTCTTACTTAGGTGCTTCTTAGGGCAGGTGCAGAATCTGCAAATGGCCATCTTTGATGTAAGTGAATTACAGAAACACAGTCAGGATTACTAAGCTGAAGGTCTGGTTGTCACTACTGGGCTGCTCTCATATTGGGAGTCATAGTGGACTATCAACTTCCAGAGAGTGTTCAGAAGCCATTAAGGAGGCTAACAGAATGTCAGGTTATATAGCGCCTTGATGTGTGGAGTACAAGTCACAGGAGGTTCTGTTCAAGCTTTATAACACACTGGTGAGGCCTCATCTGGAGTCCTGTGTGCAGTTTGGGTCTCCAGGATACAAAAAGGACACAGCAGTGCTAGAAAAAGAGCGACAAGGCTGATTCAGGGCTACAGCGGATGAGTTAGGAGGAAAGCTTAAAAGAGCTGAGCCTTCACAGTTTAAACAAAAGAAGAGGATGAGGAGACCTGACTGAAGTGTTTAAAATGATGAAGGGAACTTGTCCAGTGGGTCGAGACGGTGACTTTAAAATGAGTTCATCAAGAACACGAGGACACAGTTGGAAACTTGTGAAGGGGAAATTTCACACAAACATCAGGAAGTTTTACTTCACACAGAGAACCACAGTGTGGTGGACAGTGTGGGAATATTGGGTCCTTCAACACTTAACTTGATGTTATTTTAGAACAATTTAAGTGGAGAGGACTGGTAAGCTTGGTTGAGCTGAATGGCCTGTTCTCGTCCAAATTGTTTTAATATTCTCAAAAAGTAATGTGAATCCTTAACACCAGCATTTTTTAGATAAAATCTTTGTTACCTGCTACAGGTTACCATTATTATGCAGTCCCAAGTCTCATTCAGTCGGCTCCTCTGCTTTTCCAGTCTTTATTTGAGATCATGTGTTGGGGTCCCTCTCGGGTAGTATGCCCAGTCCTTGGTGAAGATACCACCTTAGGGTGAACTTGAATTCAGACAGCTGTTGATTACTTCTGAAGCAACTAGTCTTCTTGTTAGTGCCTTTACTGAGTGGTTGTCAAAAATATCAAAATATCAATAATAACATTTTTAAAATGATTTCATTACTCATTTTGCATGGTATCAAATCTACAGTCTACATTACAAATGCACTTCGGGTTCATTCTGGCGTTTGACTGCTGAGCCTTCGTAGGCTACCAATGGGCATGGCTGGAGTAGGATCCCCGTTTCTTAAAGTATCTTCTAAATTACATAAACATGAATCATTACAAGTCTGTAAACTATTACATTTAACGTAGAGATGTGATGTTTGTCGGTTTTCTTTAGGTAAAATGTTTTTTGTATTTGGTTAAATATTTAGTTCATTAAGAAGGGGTCTGCATCTTTTTTTACGTTTCACTCTGCACTGGGGCAGCACGCTTTAGCACTCGGGCTCCGTCACTCCCTTGATTTTTAAACCCTTTCTGTGAAGTATGTTGCCGTAGCAAGTTACTTTCTTTTATTTTATTAGTGCAATTTTAAAATACCAAGTTTACAATGTAAAGTAAGGTAAGGCGCTATAACTTGTCAGTGCTCAATTGCATGAGCAGTGGTCCTGGTCCTCCGTGTGCCCATATTATAGGTGTATTATAGTGACACATATAGAAGTGACTAAAGTGAAGGTTGCTTTGGCTGACCGTGGTGGTCTCTTCACGGAGGGGGTCTGCGTTAATGCACCAGTGTGGCGTATTCTTTTACATCCTTTCAGTTGTACCACAAAAAATGCTGCACAGCACAGCAATGATTGTGATTTGAAGATTTATTTGTTTTTTACTTTGATGGTCCTGTTTTGTTACAGTTTACTCAAACTGGTGGAGAAATCAGCTCAAACTTCAAATCTGCCTTTATAAGAATTGAGACTGTAGGTTGTTGTGAGTTGTAGTTTTCGGATGGGCCGTAATGTGCATTTAGGAAAGGGCCAAGGCTGTTAGCTGCTACTGTAGTTAATTATTCCTGTGCTTAAATGACTCACATTTCTATTATTGTTTTCATCAGTGTAAAGATTTTAATGCCTGTAGTATTTTAATTTATTGAAACACTTTTTCCATTGAGTTACATTATGTATTGTTTTGGATATCAAAAATGAATTTCAAAGGTTTTCTTAGTATCGTATCGAAGTTTGATATTTTGGTATCATGACAACCCAAATAGAATGCATTAGCACATTTAGTATATAATGTGTTGCTGGTAGGTGATGAGCAAACCCTGCTGAATTTGCTTTGCCTCGATTTTGACAATATTGCACAAGTGCTTGGGAACTTGGCTGAACTCAGTGAAATGCATGCAAGTCAATGGGGAAGGAGAAACTGAAAAAGGATTGGGTGGATTATAATGGTGCAGTGATCTTCTAAGGACCCCTGAATGGACAGGGACGTGTCTGCCAACTATACTGGACCGATTATTGTGGCTAAAAATGTGAATTTGGCTTGTGAAGCAGCAGTGCGAGCCCCTGAAGTATTATATTTTTATGGTACAATTAAGTCTTAATCCCCAGATTCGATAGCAAAAATCCAGTTTGTTTTTCTTTCCTTAACGCTTTTGCTCACTCAGTGTAGCTGCTACTAAACAAGCACAACACTAAAGCATGTGGGTTCTTCACTATTTCATGTTTGCTTCAACTGCACGGCACTCTGGGCAATATTATTAAAGGGGTAGGGTCACGTATTACCTACAGGTGACATACAAGTCCATACAAAACAACACTACCTTTAGGGCACGAATACACAGACACATGTGCGGTTTCCTTCTACTTGCACATCTTGCGTTTAAATGTAGTCGCACGTTTCTTAGCCCAGTAGTAGGATCAGCTTTACATACTGTAAGCTGTGGGCTGTCCCATCCAACATTGTCTTCTATAGCTCTGTGATGTCACACTGGCCTCACAAAGCATCATAGGGCGTTGGGGAAAAAAAGCCAGCAGTGTGGCAAATTATCAGGAAGATATTCTGCAAACAAGGTCACCGGCGAAAACAGCATATTTGTGCGAAAAAAACGCTTTGGCAAATTTCACCAACCAACACTAGTTATGACAAATGTGTTCTCAAGATTTTTCAGGTATGGCGAACACAGGTTTCGAGGTAAGGTAGCCATACTCCATAATCATAGTGCCAGAGAGTGGCAACATTTTAAGTAGCGTCTTCAAGGTAGACTTTCACAGCACTTACTTACTTCACAGGACCTTATAATCAAGGCTATAATGAAGAGGACGAGGTCTCCGTGAACCACAAGGATGTTAGTTGGAGCTCCACTTCTCCCAGTGATTTAACTGAGCTTCTCAAGCACTAGTTTTCCCTGTTAGACATTTGCTCATTGTATATTTGCCATTTTTCATAAACATTAGGACAATCCAGACGAAAACAGGCCATTCAGCCCAACAAAGCTCGCCAGTCCTGTCCACTTAATTCTTCCCAAAAAAATCAAGTCAAGTTTTGAAAGTCCCTAAAGTCTTACTGTCTACCACACTACTTGGTCGCTTATTCCAAGTGTCTATCATTCTTTGTGTCAAGAAAAACTTCCTAATGTTTGTGTGAAATTTACCCTTCACAAGTTTCCAGCTGTGTCCCCGTGTTCTTGATGAACTCATTTTAAAGTCACCGTCTCGATCCACTGCACTAATTCCCTTCATCATTTCAAACACTTCACTCAGGTCTCCTCTTAATCTCCTTAAGGCTCAGCTCTTTTAATCTTTCCTCATAACTCATCCCCTGTAGCCCTGAATCCACCTAGTTGCTCTTCTCTGGACCATCTCTAGTGCTGCTATGTCCTTTTTGTAGCCTGGAGACCAAAACTGCCCACAGAACTCCAGATGAGACCTCACCAATGTGTTATATAAAGCTGGAGCAGAACCTCCTGTGACTTGCGAAAGCCCACAACTAATGCTGCACTGGGTAAAATGGCCAGCAGAGGTAACTTAGTGTATCTTATTTTGTCAACATGTTGCAGCACAGTGTAAAAGGGGTACTGAAAAGTTAGGTCTCAACGTTTGCTGTCAGTGACCTCTGGCGGTATGTCACCAGTCAAAGGCAACTGCGGTCTTCTCCATTTCATGTCATTTTTTCTTCTTTTTCTTAAACAGAGTTCGGCTGTAACCCAACGGATTAGCCCCTGCTCCACTCTGACCAGCAGCACTGCCTCCCCTCCAGCAAGCAGCCCCTGTTCCACCCTGCCGCCTGTCGCATCAAATAACTCCGTAGCCAAAGACTGCGCTTATGGGACTGTCACCAGCCCCACTTCAACACTGGAGAGTCGTGACAGTGGTATCATTGGTGAGTAGCAAGCAAGAACTAAGGTGTTTATGCTATAACACTCTACCTTGGCCAGAAAGATGAGAAGGGTCTAACTGTAGCCCACAGTAGGGATCACGAAACACCCACAACATCAGCCACAAAACCCTCCCAGACCCCTAACCCTAACCCTAACCACAGTGTAACCAGGCATTCAGTGGGAGTTTTGTGAATGACGTTGTGTGCAGTGCGTGATGTTGGCGTGTCACATGACTGACCTTATAGGTATTGTGGGCTGCAATTACACTTGAGAAAGGTTGGTCAAGCTCTTCTACACTGAAATCTTAGGTTTTACTGTCCTTTGTGATGTCTTCCTTTGGAGGTGAGGTGTAACAGAGCACCACTGTGAAATGGCCTTTCATCCTGATCTTTTTATAGCAGTCCCATCTTTCTTTCTTTTTAACCTTTGAACCAAATTTTTCTTTTTTTACCCCCCCCTTTTCTATTGTGTTTGTGTTTTGCTGCAGCCACCCTCACAAGCTACTCTGAAAATGTGGAGCGCAACAAATATGGTGAGGGATCACGGGGGAACATCAAGCCCTGGCAGTCACAGAAATCTGGGATGGATTCATGCTTGTACCGAGTGGATGAGAACATGACAGCTTCCACGTATAGTTTGAACAAAATTCCCGATCGCAACCTGGAGACGATCTCTTCCCATTCTGTGCAGTCTATCCCTCTGTATCTGATGCCCAGGCCAAATTCAGTGGCAGGTGAGTGCTGATGCATTTCTCATATAATGCATGGGTTTCAGAACCTAAGTAAAGGGGTGAATGTGTGGGGACAGGGACAGACTAGGTCCAGAGCTGATGAAAAACTGGAATCTTGGGCACATTCAGCAAAAGGAATCTAAATTGATTAAAGGAATACTCCATCTGCCTCTCCCTGTCACTCATTGGTCAAGAGTCCGGTCTTCAATTCATCAGTTATATCACAATATAATTAAACATGTTTACAGTATAGAGTATATCACAGTATAATCTTTGTGCATGTACTTTTCAGAATGAATCTAGCTCAAGTGCTTCTGTTGGCCCACTTTTATAGTGCGTAGTACTACTTAACTGTTATGTTCCTTTTCATAAGGACTATTTCAATCAACTAAAGTAATAATAATACATTTTATTTATATTTTTTCCATGCTTAATACACTTCACAGAATTTCAGAATGAACAGCAGAGAAAAAGCAGAAAAAAGATAAAATATACAACATTGGCTACAAAATAATATCAGCATAAAACAGTAAATAAAGCTAAATACAGGAAACCCAGAGGTTTGAATTAGGATAACAGGCAGTAAACTACAATAAAATACAAAATCCCCAAACAAATGACAGAATTTGTGGTACAAACACAAATCATCCCAAGCAACTGCACAGTGTGGGTGAAGTGAAAGAAGAGGCAGAATGTCAGGGGTCAGTTAAATGCCTTCCTGAACAAACAAGTTTGAAGTTGTTTTTTCTGAAAGAATGATTGGAGTCGGCCGATCCAATTAATTTATATTCCAAATATCTTTATTATGCAAAATGAAAAAGTGGAGCCTGAAGAAGAGAAAAGTACACTTACATTGCACATTCCATTAAAAAGACAAAGCGTCTTTGAAAATGTCTACCATTTAGAGTGTACAGTAAAACAATGAAACAAGATTGAGAATAAAAAAAAAATATTCAAAAAGCTGTTCTTCCCAGTCCCTTTGGTTCCCCATTAAACAAAAATGAGCAAACCCACCTAAACTATAATACTGCGTTTCTAACCATCTTTATGAACATGAAGGAAAATTATATAAAGACAAACCAAAGACAATGTAGATCAGCGCTGAGTGAGTACTGCCTCAGCCTCACAGGCTATCAAGCCCTACATTCGTACAAACTACAGAAGAAAGCCGTCAAACGAATGTCCACTTTCTACAGAAATCAATGTCGGTGGGCTCTTCTTTAAAAAAGAGATTAATGAAGAAACATCTTTATTTGTATGAAACAAAACACCTCCCATTCTATTGCTTTTTAACTTTGAAAATATACATCATTTCAGCATACATGAATGAAAAGATTTTAAACTAATACTTACGATTGCCTACCTATAACTTTTTTTTTTTTAATACTCATTTTTCTCCTGCTTTATATAAAGAGTCTGTGCTGCTCTGACTCTTTTGGTCACCTGAGCATGTATTCATTTTGATTAATGGTGAGTCCAGGCCTACTTTATTATTATCATCGTCATCATCGGCAGTGTTTGAAGCGGAACAAATAACCCTGCTCTGTTTTCTTGGCCACATATTGGCTTCTTCAGCAATCACAGGAGTGGGGGAGCCGTCCTCTTGAAAGTCTGAAGACGCCATCAAATCAAAAAATAAAGCAAAGGGGTGCCAGCAGACACTTGATAGGAGTAGGGGGGTGGAGGTCCCCTTCAAAGTTTGAAGACGAGATTGTAAACAGTTTTGGAGGTGGCTCCCTGATGGCTTCAATCACGATAAAAATGATGCATGAAAAGTAGGTACCGGTGTCTCGTTTCCACCAGTATACAGTGCACCCCTAAACTCGATCCTGTTTGGATGTGCTTCTTGTTCGTGCACTACTCTGATTTTTCTGGAATATCTGCTTAACAATATATTAGCAAAAAATGCCTGCATATTGGACTTAGTAAGCATACAACTGGATAACTGATGTGGAGTATGGAACACGAGTAACCTGAGGTTTTTGTTTTTCATTGACATTTTAATATTGTTTTATTTTTTGCCTCTTTGAAACCTACTGTATTGTAAATTTTTCATGAAGCTATGCAATTAAAATTGTTCTTGATGATCACTGGAAACAACACAAGGTAAGTAACAAATATAAAAAAATATTTAATTTTGGTGGTGGACTACCATAAGCTTCGGTTGTCTTCATCCATTTAGATGTTTATGGGAGACCTAGCAGAATCAGAAACTGATCTTGTCAGGGCCAATGGTACAAAGCTTGTCACGATCTTCATTATGTAGAAGAAGCCGTGTTCAGTTACAGCAAAAAAAACGTGAAAAATGAGTGTCAGCAGTGTATAAATAAAAATATCAAAGTGATATCTGCTAATGGCAGAATTTACAGAGAAGATAAAATTGGTCTGGCACATAACAAATAGGAACATAATGTCTCAATGTAGAGCAGAGGAAAGTAGTTTTATCATTAGACTATAACATGAAATGTAAATATTTTGATAACTGAAAAAAAATGAAAATAAGGAAATGCTCAGATAAATTTGATAAGCTTATGTAATGGAGTGTGGTAGTCAATATTGTCACAAGCCACACCAGATTTGGGGTCTTCAGCGTGGCTGCAGGTTTTCATTCTAACCCTTTTCTAAATTAGTGACCAGTGTTTGCTGCTAATTAACTTCTTTTGCTGTCATTTTAATTGACTTGGTATTTAAGACCCCTTACTTGTTTCTTTTTCCTTAATTAGCGGCCCAACAATAATGAGCCGACACATAACCAGCTAATGAGTGTCCATTATACAATATCTGAAAATAAAGAAAGATGATGGTCTCAGTGACGTTGATCTGCTCAGGTCCACAAAACATTCTGACTGTGGCCTTAGAAAAAAGAAAATGAACAGTTTTGGAAATGTCTGCTGTGACAGAATGAGACCACCAACAAGCCAGGGAATTAAATAGTGGGTTTAATTAACAACGAAAATCGATTTCTAATTAAGAAACTGCTTGGAGTTTGAGACCCCGATTTGGCGGGTCATCTGTCAGCTCACTCACTTCACATCTCATTTTTGTTTGGGTGCCATTTATGGGGAAAAAATGAAGCAACTCAGAGGACTAAATCTTAGAAAAAAAAAAAAATCAATTAAAACGAAGGGAGAAGTCAACGAACAGTAAAAACTGGTCACTACTTAAGAAATGAGTTAGAATGAAAACCTGCAGCCACGGTAGCCCTCCAGGATGGGAGCTGGAGACCCCCGCACTAGATTATAAAAGGCTGCAGTTTTTTAAAGCGTGATTAGAGTTTTGAGATGACCTCTTTTCTCAGAATCTGTGTTTACGCGGTCACCGCTCATCTAATGAGCAGCCGCTTATCGGCAGGTGGCTAATTCTGTACCTTTATCTGCATCTCAGCCCCTTAAATACAATGCCTGCTTTCTGTCTCATTTGGAAATTACTAAACATTAAATCTTGATTTCTGCAAAGATTTAGAGACCATAGACTAAGTGCAGAGAGAGATGAATTTTTGTATACTATATGAGCAACAACAAGCGGTCTCTTGATTTAAGTCTCCGTTAGAAGAAGCTGCTAATGACACTGCAGAAGACTGAAAGTCGCTTACCTCGTCAGGCTCCAAACACAGTGCAATGCTTCAGGCAGGTCCCTTCCATTAAGGACACAGGTGGTCTTGGTGGCTCAAGACTTCAGCCTTTCCACATAAAAGTAGGATTTTTAGGACTTTGTTACACATTTCTGACCCGTTTGTATATGGCAGCAAATGTTACATTATTTTGCCACATCCCAATGATACAATACAGTACAATACAATTCATTTTTGTTTAGCCTAAATCGCACATTTGGGTGAACAGGCCCTGCCTCTTGACAGCCCCCCAGCCTTGACTCTCTAAGAAGACAAGGAAAAAAAAAGGCAGTTCAAAGAGAGACCCCTTTCCAGGTAGGTTGGGTGGGCAGTGGGTGTTCAAAAAAAAGGGGGTCAATACAACACAATATTCAGAACAAAACACAAGTAATCCTCAATACAATACAATAGTAAAATAAAATATTACAAGTACAGAGCAGAGTTTAACAGTAATGATAGCCTCAACACAGCCTTGCTGCTTTTTATTCCTCTTCCACGCTCCAGTAATAAACACTTCACTCTTAATGCTAGATTTTCACTTCCAGAATGTGTGTATCATGGTAGACATCTTTTGTAATCGATATCTGGCCTTGGATGCCCCCAAGATCTGTTTGTGCTTTAACACAACTCATGTAACAGTGGCTGTAATGATATTAAATGTGAATTCTTAACAACGCATATGGAAGGCAAGTACAGAGAACCATCTGACAACAAATCATTTAAAAACAAAACAAACAAAAGCCTGAATTAGCGTAAACCGACCTCATTTGGGATGTTCATAGGAAATGTGATGATTTACTTCATGAGGTAGGTGTACAGAATAAACAAGAATAGCGGCATCACATATTTGAAATGTTTAAATGTGTGCTTCCAGTTAAGTGCTTAGTCTAAATATTCTCCATTGTAAAAGAAATGTGTAATTTTTGGCCATCTGGTAGAGGTCCATAGGGTCTGAAATCCAACACCGTATTCATAATCAGTGACCAGCAATAGTCTAAAACGATACCCCACATGATATTGTGTGAAACTTGTCATTTTTAACTTTCTGGTAGTGACTTTTTAGAGGGCGAGGACCACCGGCAAAGAATCAAATATCAAAAATATGATCATATTCATGGTCATCAACCTCAGAATAGAATAAAATGACACTGCACATGCCTATATTACCCATTGCCATTTTTTCCAAGTTTTGTAACAAAACGGAGCGACTTTCAACCCTTGTGTCCCATTAGGGAGTGAACCCCTGGCGTGGTTTGACGTGCACAAATTCAAGTTCTTCTTATCGTTCCTGCTAAGGATGTCTGTTGGCTTACCTTTTATCATAAGGGTGTCATCTCCTACAGAAAATATGCTCCAATCATGTCCTTAACTCTTTCGTGGCGGGTGTCGACTTATAATGACATACAGTAGCGTCTTCACACAGTGGCTGGCTGCTACACCAAAGCGTTCAGCACTACGATTAGCTGATGCTGGTACATCACTTTCATTTGTGATCTGCAGATCCCTTGCATCAGAATCTCCGTGCGATTCAGCCATAAAACACAAAACGTTGTCTACAGAGTATTTTGCTTTGTGCGTACGCTTCACTCTCTCATCAGATCTGCCTTTAGCTCAGGTGCCTGCATGAAGACAGCCAAAAAAATATTCAGCCCTCAAAGAGTTAAAATGATGGGTTTTATCTTTTTGAGTCTAGGTGACCACAAATAGCAAGAGAACCCCAAAAAGCTTCACATACTTGGATGACCAGACATCAAGACGAGTCGAATGGTATGTCATGAGTATGGGCGAGTCAAGACCAAAAAATAAACCTGAAGGGATCTCAGAGCGTTGAGAAGTGTGTTGACCGTAAGGTTAGAGTAACGGACTGATAGTTGGCATTGATCTGAAGGAGCCGCTGGCTGCCTCTGTGGTCCCTGATTGCAGAAGTTACAAACAACATGAATACTGTCATGAATTTTTCCTAGTAGGAGCAAACTTGTGTAAAGATTGTTAAGAGTCTATAATTCATGTCAGTTTGGAGAGCTGATACGTTACGGACTTACCAATGTTTAGGGATTTTGTCTTCTTGTACTTTGTAAAGTACCACTGACTTTTATCATTTTTTTAAATTTAAGTTTGAAATTAGTAGGAAAAAGAGACAGAACTTAAATAAATGAGGCAAACAAAGGTTCCAAGACTGACACTGAGATGCGTCTCCTTTCATCTGAGAATCCGCAGGTCCCTCAAGACTTTGGGAATGGTAATGCCATGCTAGAAAACATCAAAGCTCTTGTTATGCTCAGAAGTGACAGGCTGCCCTTTGAAGGCCTTCTGAGTTTTCTGCTGTCGGCTGACAGCTTGGTGGGCATCGGTGAGAATGAATCAGGAATGGAGAGTTTGCAGAGTCGAGGGTAGGCAGTGAAACACATTGTAACCCAGGGCTTCACGCTCGGTGTGCGCTTTCACAAATGTACTGATTTTTAGGAATCATTTTTCTTTTAGTTTTGCTCCCACAGCAGGGGACAGGAGCTTAAATTACTGTATCGGATAAAGCAGCATTTTAATCCACTGCCAGCTTTAGAAGCTGCATAGCGTAAATACCTGACAGTAGCCACCGTTTGATGTGCAGCTCACATTACACTAAACCACCGACAAGCTCATCTGCTATGCACATTTCATAAGACTACAAACATCTTCTTTCTCATTTGCTCGAGTCTCATTTAATGTTGTTACTTAATTA
Source organism: Erpetoichthys calabaricus (assembly GCF_900747795.2). Classification (NCBI taxonomy): domain Eukaryota; kingdom Metazoa; phylum Chordata; class Cladistia; order Polypteriformes; family Polypteridae; genus Erpetoichthys; species Erpetoichthys calabaricus. The sequence goes on from NC_041407.2 coordinate 103,374,721, forward strand.
TTTCCATGTGTGTTTGGAATGTGGTGCCATGGTATGGACCTCGGGCCTGAGAGGGCACTTGAGTTGTAGTTTACTGATTTGCATCCCATCCATATGCTTTTTTTATTCACTAATTAACTGCTGAAATTGTTCTGGTATTGCTCAGCATCTGTGAGCACAAACCAGGAACCCACCCTGAAGTGGAGTGCAGTTCACAGTAGAGCTCAAAGAACTAAGGACATTTTGAGACACTCATCAGCCTAACAACATACAGAATCTTTATGGGTTTATCGCAGGAAATTGACACAAAAATGGAAGAATTTACAAGCACAACACAAAAGTAACACCATCTGCTCTTGTGTCAAGTTTGCAGGTCTCACTGGTGCCTTTGCTGCCACACTGACTTGACAGTATTAGACATGCCTTCTTATGATTAGTCACATAGAGAAAAATATACAAATAATATATACAATACGCAGAGAGTGGCGACATAATACAGTGCATCCGGAAAGTATTCCCAGCGCATCACTTTTTCTACATTTTGTTATGTTACAGCCTTATTCCAAAATGGATCAAATTCATTTTTTTCCTCAGAATTCTACACACAACACCCCATAATGACAACGTGAAAAAAGTTTACTTGAGATTTTTGCAAATTTATTAAAAATAAAAAAATTGAGAAAGCACATGTACATAAGTATTCACAACCTTTGCCATGAAGCTAAAAATTGAGCTCAGGTGCCTCCTGTTTCCCCTGATCATCCTTGAGATGTTTCTGCAGCTTCATTGGAGTCCACCTGTGGTAAATTCAATTGACTGGACCTGATTTGGAAAGGCACACACCTGTCTATAGAAGGTCCCACAGTTGACAGTTCATGTCAGAGCACAAACCAAGCAAGACGTCAAAGGAATTGTCTGTAGACCTTCGAGACAGGATTGTCTCGAGGCACAAATCTGGGGAAAGTTACAGAAACAGTTCTGCTGCTTTGAAGGTCCCAATGAGCACAGTGGCCTCCATCATCCGTAAGCGGAAGAAGTTCAAAGCCACCAGGACTCTTCCTAGAGCTGGCTGGCCATCTAAACTGAGCGATCGGGGGAGAAGGGCCTTAGTCAGGGAGGTGACCAAGAACCCGATTGTCACTCTGTCAGAGCTCCAGAGGTCCTCTGTGGAGAGAGGAAAACCTTCCAGAAGGACAACCATCTCTGCAGCAATCCACCAATCAGGCCTGTATGGTAGAGTGGCCAGACGGAAGCCACTCCTTAGTAAAAGGCACATGGCAGCCCACCTGGAGTTTGCCAAAAGGCACCTGAAGGACTCTCAGACCATGAGAAAGAAAATTCTCTGGTCTGATGAGACAAAGATTGAACTCTTTGGTGTGAATGCCAGGCGTCACGTTTGAAGGAAACCAGGCACCGCTTATCACCAGGCCAATACCATCCCTACAGTGAAGCATGGTGGTGGCAGCATCATGCTGTGGGGATGTTTTTCAGCGGCAGGAACTGGGAGACTAGTCAGGATAAAGGGAAAGATGACTGCAGCAATGTACAGAGACATCCTGGATGAAAACCTGCTCCAGAGCGCTCTTGACCTCAGACTGGGGCGATGGTTCATCTTTCAGCAGGACAATGACCCTAAGCACACAGCCAAGATATCAAAGGAGTGGCTTCAGGACAACTCTGTGAATGTCCTTGAGTGGCCCAGCCAGAGCCCAGACTTGAATCTGATTGAACATCTCTGGAGAGATCTTAAAATGGCTGTGCACCGACGCTTCCCATCCAACCTGATGGAGCTTGACAGGTGCTGCAAAGAGGAATGGGCGAAACTGGCCAAGGAGAGGTGTGCCAAGCTTGTGGCATCATATTCAAAAAGACTTGAGGCTGGAATTGCTGCCAAAGGTGCATCGACAAAGTATTGAGCAAAGGCGGTGAATACTTATGGACATGGGATTTGTCAGTTTTTTTATTTTTAATAAATTTGCAAAAACCTCAAGTAAACTTTTTTCACGTTGTCATTATGGGGTGTTGTGTGCAGAATTCTGAGGAAAAAAATTAATTTAATCCATTTTGGAATAAGGCTGTAACATAACAAAATGTGGAAAATGTGATGCGCTGTGAATACTTTCTGGATGCACTGTATGTGTTAAAATTGGCACATCCAAAGAAGAAATCCACTGTATTGTGTGCATGTGACAATAATGACCCAATAAAAACATACAAATCTCTCTATTATAAAAGAAAATCTTGAGACGAGACTTTTGCCAAGAGATTTTCTCAAGTCCCGTCGTCCTCTCCACCATTTCCAGTTCACGGCCCTTGCCAACAGTCCTCTCGCCTCTCATTCGTGTGAATGCTTTTGTCAGACACACTTCCTACGCTCTCCGCTTTTATAAATTTTTACGTTTTCCTCACTTTAAATTCCCAATAAAAGAAGACGTATTATGTCCAAATCTTATTGAAGAATTTTATCCCAAAGGGTTATCACCAGAAGAAATGAGTACACTGGCAATCCTAGCACAGAGAAACGATGAAGTTAAACGAATTAACGTGAATTGGTTAAATGCATATCAATAGACTACGCTGAAACAGTTGGTGGTGATGGTGCAGAAGATGAAAACATCAACTTACAATATCCAGAAGAATATCTACAACCATTAACACCGTCTGGTCTTCCATCGCACAAATTACTGTTGAAAGAAGGATGTATCGTAATATTATTGCGTAATTTATGTCTGAGTGATGGGCTATGCAATAGGACAAGATTAGTTGTAGTCAAAATTGGTCGAACAGTTCTAACATGTAAAATTTTAACAGGCGACAAGAAAGGTAATATAGTCCATCTTAACATTAGACACCAAAGGAGATCTCGATATGCCATTCGTATTAAAACGTTTACAGTTTCCCATTAGAATAGCTTTTGCTATAACAATTAAGAAATCACAGGGACAAACATTTATTTATTTGAGAGAAAGAAACAATATTCACTCACGGGCAGTTATACGTTGCGTTGTCACGATGTAACTCCAAACATGGAATCAAAATTAAATGCGATATTTATGGAAAGTTAATTCAAAAAATTGTTTTTACTGAAGTTTTACAGTAAAAGTGTAAGTTTCAAAAGTATTTGCGTGTTAATTTCAAAGCCAAAGAGAATGAATACCTCTAACGCAACATGAAACATAATTTTCTTTCAATTTATTACATTTTACTATTTTTTATTATGGTTAATTACTCGCTGTAAAGTAAAATAGTTCTATTATGCATATGTAACAATTCCCATGAAAATAACAATCTTTTTAAACTGGACATCCGCTTCCCCAAATGCGAGCGGCAGAGCCATGAAGTGGCTAGCGTGTAGCGCCCGCATCAGGGTTTGGCGAGCAAAGTGAGCAGGGGGCAGACCCCCCTAGTGAGTACATATTCTATAATAGAGTTAGTGCAGGGTTGCGTCAGGATGTATCTGCAAAGGTTAAAACGATTAAAGATTATGTCCATGCTGAAAAGCAAATGAGGTTAAAGACACAACATTATGGCTGCATCGCCTTCATCAGGTGTGCAACTGAAAAGGAGAATGCAGGTAACGTACCGTAAATAACTGGGGACATCCTACATCTGAAAGTTGCAACCTAGTAGTTTGCCCATTTGTCATGTTCTTATATTTCCTTTTTTCAGTTTTTGCTAACCCTAAACTCAAATGTAAACCTGTGGCAGTTTACTGTTAACCTTTTCACCATTTTAGGTCATTTGTTACATTTTAACTTATTAAATTTGAAGAAAGACTGGAAAAATGGTGGCGCAGTGGTAAGGAGACCTGAGGTTTGCTTCCCGGGTCCTCCCAGTGTGGAGTTTGCATGTTCTCCCCGTGTCTGCGTGGGTTTCCTCCAACAGTCCGAAAACATGCAGGTTAGGTGCATTGCAGATTCTAAATTGTCCCTGGTGTGTGCTTGGTGTGTGTGTGTCCTGCGGTGGGCTGGTGCCCTGGACAGGTTTGTTCCTGCCTTGCGCCCTGTGTTGGCTGGGATTGGCTCCAGCAGACCCCTGTGAGCCTGTGTTAGGATATCGATATAGATAGGTTGGATAATGACTGACTGACTGGAAAAACTGAGGTGTTGTAAAACTTTTGTCCAGCAGTGTATATATAAAACATTATTTTTTACTATTTTTTTATTATTATTGTGTGGATGTGGAGACCATTTTAAGTTTTCTTTGATATTTGTGTGCATTGACTCCCTGCAATCATGGGGTTGTAATCCTTTAGAAGTCGACAGCCGTGACTTAGTCTTTTCGTTTCAGTTTGACTCCTCCAGTAATGACAGTCGTGGAGGGTAATGGCCTTCAAATGCAAAGTACAATACAGAAACTTCATTTGCATTTCTTAATTTTAACTTCACCTTGAAGGTTCCAGTTTTGACTCAATCGCGTCAAGTTGTTTTTCTTAATCATTTCATCCACAGGGGTGAGAAGTGATGCCAGCTTCCCCATCAAAATAGCGCTGGCACATTTGAAGATCTGTATGCAGGCCTTTATTCCTGCTTCTCACAGCGCTAGTAAACTTTTTAGTTTATTGTTAACATACAGGTTGATTTGTTGTTATGGGTAACTTTTACTGTACCTTCCCTTTTACAGGAAATGTGCACCCTGGGCAGCCCATTGCCTTTCTGATACAACAACAACATTTATTTCTATAGCACATTTTCATACAAATAATGTAGCTCAAAGTGCTTTACATGATGAAGAAAAGAAAATTAAAAGACAAAGTAAGAATTAAAATAAGAGACCATTAATTAACATAGAGTAAGGTCCGATGGCCAGGGGGAACAGAAAAAACAAAAAAAAATTCCAGATGGTTGGAGAGAAAAAAATTAAATTTGTAGGGGTTAATGAGACCACGAGACCGCTCAGCCCCCTCTTATGTTATCTTTAATAACATAACAATTTCTCTTTCCTTCCCAACAGCGACCAGTTCAGCACACCTGGAGGACTTGGCTTACCTGGATGAGCAGAGACACACGCCGCTGCGTACCTCTCTACGAATGCCACGACAGAGCATTGCAGCGGGACGCTCAGGGCAGGATGTACGAGGTGAGCCGCACTAACTCTTCCGTTTACGGCCTTACGTGCGCACGTCGTGAACTCCTTCTGAATCCTGTCATGCCAGGCATACACTTTGTGATTCTTACAACTAGTCACAGTGCATGATGGGAGTCGCCAGTCGTGTACGTGCTCAGAGAGTACAGACACGTTGACATGCCATGACGTGAGTGCTCAGGCTACACGTGTACATGGCCCCCGATGGACAGTTTTACCCACTGACATTTTGCATTCAAGCTTTACCCATTTAAAACTAAAGGCAATATGGCCACCGACTTCTATTACGTTAACAAAGAGAAGTGCTGCATATCAAGTAAAGACATGCGGATGGCTGGAAAAGAACGGAAAGTCCAATCTTTGTGTTTTACAGAGAGAACTGGAGGTACAGCAGTGTAGTTCACCGTTGTGTACATTTATTTTGAGTTCTTCCTTTTGTCATTGGCCTTTTAGTTGTAGGTGTGTTGCTATACGACAGTTAAGATTTTTGAAATCAAAAAGGTGGAAATAAGCGTGACATCAGCAATACTCAAAGCACAGTGCACGCTATGTGCAATGAAGGAAATTTCATGGCGACATCAGAAAATCGACTTGTGGGAATGCTCCCTCCACAAGATAGCTGAGTGAAATTTATGACTTGACAGAAATTCGCATTGTCAGATGTAATCGACCATATCTCATATCGCACGTGAAACGACGGCTGACAAAGCTAAAATTCAGCTTGATTCTGCACTTCAGACTTAAAATCGTGCCAGAATTGCACAGTGTTTGCCCGGGGTGTACCTTTTGCCCATTCTCTGTGCCCAGTGTCGTATCGGTGAATTGTGCTTTTCATTTAAATGGTGGTCTTCTGACTGAGAGGCCCTTTCAAGTGTTGGTGATATTTCTGCTCCATGCTGGTGCAGCTTTTTCTCTTCTTCTTTTTGCTTTCTATCAACTAATGAAAACTGCCCGCTCCTTGGATTGCAGTGCATATCAGACACACAACTTTTTCTTTCAGGTTTTGCACATTTCTTATCTCCCTTGTAAACTGGAAAAAAAATAACAGTAATATGATATTACTAGGGAACAATTCAAGCCTTTGGAATTGGGGGGTTCCTTCACTGTGCCAGCCAGCTGGACTGTCATTTTCTCAGGACTGCAGGACTGTCACTGCTGGCACCAGGAGCCTCTAGCTGCATGAAGGCAGGCGTCTTTTAAGATACGCGATGAAGATGATCAGTGGGGGGTTAAGTAAGATGTCTGTCGACTTTGGATCTCGTTGTTGTGAACTCTAGGCATCATGGCACAGCAGGGGAAGGCATTTTCCTGCTTATACAGTGTTTTGATGGGCTTTCGACCACTTGTGCCAGGTTACATGTCAGAGTCACTGGTTTCGTTTTATCTTTTAATTTCCTTCTTCAGAATGTAAAGGCTGACTGACAATATGACTTTGTCTGATATATTTTCATTCTAAGTGCAAAGTAATTGTCTAGTTTAGTCAGAACTGGCTTCATCCTCTCCCGTCTCCTCCTGGTTTGTCCAGGGACTCCCGTTACTTGTTGCTTAGCAGAACATTCCCTGAGACGGCAAGGCAGGAAGAACTGTCAAGGAGCATTTCCTTTAAGATGCTGATCACATAGGCCCAACCGTACGACTGCAGAGACACCACTTGGTTTTCAGACTCTCTGGAGTAGATGACTCATTCTCACGTTCGTAAATAATTTAAAACGCAAGGCTGCAGTGATGCATCACCTCAGATAATCCATCTCCTTGGCCTTCGCCTCTGCCTGTTTGATATGGAGGAAGAACACAGCGTGCAGATCGATGTCACCGTGCTGATGCTCTGTGCCAGTGATAGACAAACTAGAAATTTTGCCGCATCCCTCCTTTTGTGTTTGATCCGTTCCTGCTTCTAATTGAAATCCTAAACACAAATGATGAGCTTTAGGGAAGAAGTCTGGCAGGGGTCATGTTAAGGGTGGGACACAATTAAGTATTCTGTTTTAATTAATCACATGCTTTTTTTAAAATTAGCAAGTGCTGCATGTTTTATTAATCGCTGCGTAGTTTAAGATGAAAGCAGGCTCCTCTTTTGACACCAGCGTGCAGCTGAGGCCTCGCTTAGGTGTGTTTGTTTTTGGGGTTTCTTGCTCAGAGTGCCATCACCTTCTCAACTGTGTTGCTTTCTGGAAAATATTTGTGGCATCATATTTAATCTTTGCAATAAGGCAACAAATCTATGACAAAAATAATAAGGGGATAATAATGAGAAATAATGGGACTAAACACGCACATCGTGACGAGACTCAATTGTCTTACAAAATGTGTACAGTAATCCCTCACTTATCGCGGGAGATAGGTTCCAAGGCCGACCGCGATAACTGAATTTCCGCGAAGTAGGGACACCATATTTATTTAATTATTTAACGTGTATTTGGACGTTTTTAAACCCTCCCTGTATTGTTTACAACCCACCATTTACTCTATTAATAACAGGGACAACTGCTAAGCAATATGAAATCGGTAGATAAGTTTACACTTACTGTATAGCAAAGTACACGTAGCAGCTTGTAGGCGGTCATGACGTCGTCAAACTTGTTGCAAAGATTCGTAAAGCAGATTCCATCCAGACTACTGCCTTATCACGTCCACTTGCGACTCGTTTTGCACCCTGGTTAAAGGACACTGCGGCCGTAGATCTTATATGCTTTTCCTCCTTTTTAAATAAAAAGAATCAATGTCCTGCAGCGGTGTAGCTGTTCCCTTCCTTCAACATATCCAAAACTTTTACCTTTTCTGCAATCATTTGCATCTTCTGTTGGCGCTTGGACATGGCCCCTGCAGCAGTAGCACATTAATGGTGAATGAGTGAGATGAGACTTCCTGGTTAATGCAACACTCCGTCGCTGAGCCAATCAGCAGCACACAGAAAACTTAACTGCATGCTCTGATTGGGTAGCTTCTCAGCCATCCGCCAATAGCATCTCTTGTATGAAATCAACTGGGCAAACCAACTGAGGAAGCAAGTACCAGAAGTAAAAAGACCCATTGTCCACAGAAACCCGCGAAGCAGCGAAAAATCCGCGTTATGAATTTAGATATGCTTACATATAAAATCCGCGAAGTCGTGAATCCGCGAAAAGTGAACCGCGAAGTAGCGAGGGATTACTGTATTGTACATTTAGTGAATGCTCGACTGCTCTGTGAAACACAGTGGAGTTTAGACAAGACGTGGACATCCCCTCGCTTTCTGCACACTTGATTAATTTTAAAAGGACAAGTTGACATGTTTGCCTGCCAGTCTACACTCAGTAACCCATAATGACCAAGTGAACACAAATTTTCAGAAAGGTTTGTAAGTTTACTAAAAAAAAACACAACCAAACCTGAGATCGCTCATTCCTTGAAGTGTTCAGAGCCTTCATTCTGTAACATTTAATTACAGATAAGATGACTTCTGTGTCGCGCCTGTTGTCAGTGTAGGTAGGGTGTGTAATCTCATTCATGCGCATTGAACCCTCCAGCTCTTTGCTACACATCTCAGTACTCGTACTTCCTTCTCAAAGTCGTATGGCTCAGGCCAACAAATACTACTCAGTTAGCAGGACTTCTTGGACAAACCGGACTTGCTTGTCGTATTGACATCATTCAGGGTCACACTTCCCCAGTGTGCCATCTTATTGGAACAGCTTAGGCCTTGCTGCTTCATTCTCAGAATGTGCTGTCTTGTCCGACGAGCTTATCTAGTCATTCTTATGATCCCCTTTTGGATTATTACCGTTGGCATCTTATTGTCACTTTAAATTATCTTGTCATCCCACTCTTCTTTCTCATGTTAACAACTTCATTGATATCACTTCGTGCCAAGGTTACAGTTAGGATATTTTTCATTTTTCACAACTTGCTGTGTCTCCTTGCATTTCTATGTTATTTTCCTTGTCTGTTTTATTCTTAAGTTCTCCATTATAATTCTTGTAATAATATTGTCTTTTAGTTCCTTTATAAAAGTGGCAGAGAAGTACATAAGAGTTGTACAGGATATGTATGAGGGAAGTGTGACGGTGGTGAGGTCTGCGGTAGGAGTGACGGAGGTGGGATTACATCAGGGATCGGCTCTGAGCCCTTTCTTATCTCCAATGGTGATGGACAGGCTGACAGACGAGATTAGACAGGAGTCCCCGTGGACTGTGATGTTTGCTGATCTGTAGCGAGAGTAGGGAGAACGTTGAGGAAACCCTAGAGAGGTGGAGATCTGCTCTAGAGAGGAGAAGAATGAAGGATAGTAGGACCACCAAGACAGAATACATGTGTGTGAATGAGAGGGAGGTCAGTGGAATGGTGAGGATGAGGGAGTAGTGTTGGCGAAGGTGGATGAGTTTAAATACTTGGGATCAACAGTACAGAGTAATGGGGAGTGTGGAAGAGAAGTGAAAAAGAGAGTGCAGGGAGGGTGGAATGGGTGGAGAAGAGTGTCAGGAGTGCTTTGTGACAGACGAGTATCAGCAAGAGTGAAAGGGAAGGTCTACAGGACGGTAGTGAGACCCTCTATGTTATATGGGCTGGAGACAGTGGCACTGACCAGAAAGCAGGAGACAGAGCTGGAGGTGGCAGAGTTAAAGATGCTAAGATGTGCATTGAGTGTGATGAGGATGGACAGGATTAGAAATGAGGACATTAGAGGGTCAGCTCAAGTTGGACGGTTTGGAGACAAAGTCTGAGAGGCGAGATTGTGTTGGTTTGGACATGTGGAGAGGAGAGATACTGGGTATATTGGGAGAAGGATGCTAAGGATAGAGCTGCCAGGGAAGAGGAAAAGAGGAAGGCCTAAGAGAAGGTTTATGGATGTGGTGAGAGAGGACATGCAGGTGATGGGGGCAACAGAACAAGATGATGAGGACAGGAAGATACGGAAGAAGATGATCCACTGTGGCAACCCCTAACGGAAGCAGGTGAAAGATGAAGAAGTTCCTTTGTAAAAGTTGTTTCAGTTTAGTTGCATTCATTTTTGACTATTCTCATTTTAGTTTTGATTATTGGTGGCTTACTCTTATTTATTTTGAGTGATTGATCTCAGTTTAGCTGTGGAAGAAGATGAAGACTGAGAAATGCAAACTGTTCCTCTGTAGTCCAAGGATTGTGGAAACAAACAGATGCGCCCATAAAAGAAGCCATGAGCTCCTTTGCTGAAGCCATCCATACAGAGGGTTATCTTTCAAGTGTCTTGTAAAATGTCTCTCCCTCACACGGCTGCAGTGTCCATCTCTGCAAGAAGCAGACTGTTTACTTTGGCAACCCTGGGCATTTGAAATACACCCGAGACTCTTTTGAAGGCAGGAAACTCGCGCCACCCGCTGGACATTCCTGATTCAGTTAATAGCTGTGCCGGCGGCCCCTCTCACTCAGAAAGTATTTTAACATTCAGTCAATGGAGGTGACAGGGCAGCAGCTTTCTGTAAACAAGAAGTTAAAGTTGCTTGACCGACATTTTTGGTAGGATGGTGTGTTGTGGTTCTTGATAATCTTTGTGATGTCTTTGAGGAAGTAGATAGATAGATTGAGAGAGATTGATAAATAGAGATAGAAAGCAAACAAGCTAGCACTTTAGTTCTCCCCAGGGGAAGCTTAATTAATAAATAGGCAGATCTTAAATATTATGGCAAACACAATAAAACATACTTGTCTGGCCCTTTCCCTTTAATCGAATTCCACAAACCCAGCTGCCACATTCAGTGATTACACTGCTGCTCTTGTTACTGTCACTGTCACACTCAAAGTACTTTTCCTGTCCAAATCTCTCCAACTGGACGTGATACTAAGAGACCTTGGGAATGCTGGGAGAAGGCCTTCACGATGCTGTAGGGTTTGTGGGTGTAACGCTTGATAAAGATGAGGGCCGAGAAAGGTCCCAGTGATCATTTCTGCTGTGTTCCCCACTCCACGTTCTGCCCTAACTAACGTTCTTGTTCCTCGCCTAACTTATTTTTCTAATCTTTTGATAATAAAGTTTCATTTTTTTTTTTGTCCCCTCCTAAGCATTTACTGCTCTTCTCATAACAGCTGATTAGCAACGCATGGGAGGTTACCAATGTCAGCTTTGAAACGTCTTTCCCTTGTATGCTACGTTAGGCCCAATCCAGGGCTGCTTTGCTTCTTTTCCCTTGTGCCTTGGCTTTCGTTCAGGTTGTCCACAGAATACAACTTGCTTGCTTGTTACTTAATCGGAAGCCCAAGAGAGGTGGTGGTGGGGATGTGACTTCGTGTGACTATTGAGAAGATGATTGCATGAAGCTTTTTCTTATACAGTTATGTGGGGGGGAGGGGGGGGCGCGGGTTTACCATTTAGGGGGGGGGGGGGGGAGTGCCTCCATGTGGATGCTGATCAGATGATTGCATGAAGCTTTCTTATCTGGTGATGTTCCCTGTCCTGCCGGAACAGCACCTTCCACTGCACTGCCACCCTTTCATTTCTTTTCTCTGATTGTGTATTCTGCTTCAGCTTGCGCTAACATCCATACCTGGCACACCCACTCACGTAAGTGATACTCTCTCTATTTATGCTTATTTTTGAAACTTGCCTTCCCTCCCCTCCACCATTAACATTGCTGGTTTGGGCTTTGCTGCCAGCCACTTTCACAGATTCTGTGAGCACTTTGTTGGGAGTTCGGTTTTACTAATTTGATCTTTTTTTCTGTGCTGCTACTATTTGAATATTTGTGAAGGTCTGTGATAATAATTATTATGATGGAAAAGTGCACTGATGTTGTAAAGTTAAAGTCTTGGATCAGTAAGTTTATGAAGCGCAGCCTCCATACTGGCATTGGTTTGTTTTAACAACAAAATCTTAACCTGTGCAATCTTAATGCCCGAGGCAGAGGAGCTGTACTTTACCTAGGTTATTTAATCATATACTGTAATTATGTAATTAATTTGTCTAATGGCTACCTGTGAATAGATCTGCGGACGAAGAAAGCATGTGAAGCCGTCCTCTTGACCCCTTTGCCCAGCCACCAGAGCTTTATTCACTGAAAAGCATTTTGTCTTGAGACTGGACATTACAACAAAAAACGTTAATCTAATCATGAACTCACCGATACACGTGAGGCTCAGTCTGGGTTAGGTGGTCAACTTGGGGGTCCAGTTATCACTCGCCAAGCTCAGTGTTCAGACTGTGGTGCGGTTTCCTCTGTTTGACAGCAGGTGAGGATTGTCACCCATTCTCTAGCGTGGAGAGCTTTGTGTCTACTGAGCCAATCAGTTATGGCGTATGCTCTGCTAAAGAGCGCAATGCGGTTCTTTGTAGTCCCCACCATGACGCCATATAGCGGCCCGCACAATCAGCTGGACACTCTAATGGGCTCCAGGTAGTGATACGAGTTTGACGCCCGTGACCTGCCCTTGCTCCTTGTGTTTATAACTGTCATGGAGGAAGCAAGATGCAGTTCAGTGGGTTTCAGATGTTGGGTTTCTAATGTTATTCATGTTGTGTGCTCTTTGTCTTCTTTAATTGTGCATGCTTGGAATGAACACATTTGCAAGATGCACCTGGCATGAGTTTGTGTTGAAGGTTCTGCTCTTCTCCGGCAGTACCCTGACACTCCAGGCCTGTATTCTGTGTGGACGGGGACCCCTTATCTCATTCCATTGATCTTGTGTATATCTTCCCTCCTCCCAGTCCGTTTTGCACCTTACCGGCCCCCCGACATCTCCCTCAAGCCTCTGCTGTTCGAAGTCCCAAGCATCACGGTGGATTCAGTATTCATTGGGCGTGACTGGCTCTTCCAGGAAATTGAGGGGCAACTACAGAGCTCCAACAGCAGCACCAACCGCGGTGTGGTCATCGTTGGCAACATCGGCTTCGGCAAGACGGCCATTATTTCACGACTGGTCGCCATGAGCTGCCATGGCAACCGCATGAGGCAAATTGCCTCGGACAGCCCGCATGCCTCACCCAAGCGTAAGTTATCCTTGGATTGTATTATGGCAGCAAAAGTTTAGTCGTAGCTAGTTTCCTGCTTAATGACAAATAGGGAGCAGTTTATTGTGTTGTGTAACTCTGGAGTTTTATTTTTGTGAACTTTCTGGGGCACAGTGTCATGCTGACATCCCTGAAAATGTTAAAAGTATAAATTGGATTGAATTGTTAAATGAAGCTGCATAAAAAGAGAGAAAGTGAGAGATGTAGATGGAAGAAAGACAAGCTTTAGGATCACAGAAGCTCGAGACAAGATAACATGAGGGGAAAGGCCTAAATAACACCAGGAATGAGGGCGGCATCAGCCATGAAATGAAGAGCAGAGTGACTTGATGATTTATTTTCTTCAATTTTGTTCTTGTTCTGTCCTCATTTTCTCAGATGGTGAAGGAAACCTCCCACTGGGCCAAGCGCCACCAGCCCACTCTACCATTGGCAGTGGCAGCTGCCCAGGGACCCCAGAAATGCGAAGGCGCCAGGAAGAAGCCATGAGAAGACTAGCATCTCAGGTGTGACTCTTTAGCTTATGGTCTGTGTGTTTATTTAAGTGTGTGTATGTAGTATGTGTGTGTGTGTGTGTGTATAATAAATATATATATATATATATATATACACACACACATAATAAATATGCGATACGAAACATACCTTTGTATATGTACACATCTATCTATCTATCTATACAGTATATATGCATATGTGTGTGTATTTTATATGTATATACACACATGCACCCATATATATATATATATATATATATAATATATTTTTATACACGTGTGTATGTGTATATATATATATATATATATATATATATATATATATATATATATATATATATATGTGTGTGTGGTTATATATCATGTCATTTTTTAACCTGCTTAATCCTGGCCAGGGTTGCAGGGGGTGCTGGAGCCTATGCCAGCTAGGATAGGAACAAACCCTGGACAGAGCCCAGTCTATCACATGTATATATATATATATATATATACACACTAGTCATTTAGCCCGTTACAATAATGGGCGCTAGAACAGTAGTGCATAAATATTAGTAGGAACAGTCTATATTAAATGGCAAGGGACTTTGAGCTCATTCTTTTTTGTTGGTCGTATTTTTCTTTGTCTTTCAGCCTTTCTTTTGTTGATGTTTACTTGCTGAGCTGACCGTTCTTCGTGGGCTGCCGCCGTGTATTGTGTGTCTTTAATTTTCTGTGACAGTAATACTGTCTTGTACGGCTCTATCAATAAGGGTGCGCACAAAAAGGCGAGCTTCAAAAGGGAGACCTCAATTGAGCGCGGCGAATAAAGGCGTTCGTAGATAATTTAGTTCAAATGGCTGTGGAATATGTGAAGAGCAACAAAGGTGCAGATCTTTATTTACGCGCGCCTTTATTCGCTGCGCCCAATTGAGGTCGCCCTTTTGAGGCTCGCCTTTTTGTGCGCGCCCTTGTTGAAGTATGCCGTCTTGTACGTCCGTAATATACCTTTAATTTTCTCTGGTGGCAATACAGGCGTGCGCGTCGGTCATATGCCTTTAATCTCCTCTGACAGTAATACTGGCTTGTATGTGGCTGTAATATGCGTCACTGTATTGTGTACCTTTAATTTCCTCTCGCAGTAATACTGGTTTGTATTTCATTAAAACGCCTGTAACCTTCTCTGACAGTAATATCGCGAGTCGCACCGTGCCCCACGCATGCACACTTCAGCAAAAGACACCCACACACGGACACCTGGACGCACACAGGGATTTTATATATATATAGATACACAAAAAAGTAAAATGTGTATGTTGTGTTGCACATTTATCTTGTGCCTTGTTATTTGTGTATTAATTTGAAAACCTAACGGGTTGTCATTCAACATGATTCATACTGAAAGAGGAACACAAAGGAAACACTTTCAAGGCTTGCATTCGTCAAAAATAAGCTCAGTGATTTAAGACAAGAAAATGATTTCTATCATATAATAAAGTCTTTTCATGAGGTTTTAGTATTTTTCACATTTAATGTTTGTCAAGTTTCTTGACTATGAAAATACAGTCTCTTTGAGATGAATTCCTTTAGGCCAAGATGTCTGTCTTTGAGTCTTGCTTATTGTGCTATTAGGAATTATCATCATTTCACCTTGGAATGCTGACACTACTTTGTTCACCGCTTTGTGCAGAGCCAATTCGAGAAATTAACATAATACATAATACGTTAAGACTCCAGGATTTGTTTCTGCTGTCTAAGAATTCTGTTGCAAATCTTAAAAATAAAATCAGTCCTAAAGTCGAATTATACATTTTGATGAATTGTAGCGTATCACAGTGGTGGTTACATTTTCTTCACATCCCCTAGAAATGCACCCCTGTAATTATTGCACAGTGTTAGTAACGGTCAATTCACGTTTATTATCCAAAGAAAAAAATTTGGTTTGTCGGAATATTACAGAGTGGTCCAGGATACAGCAGACAAAAACTATTGATGTGTGACTTGCGAACAATTCGTTCTTTTTGAATGACTCTTTTCTGTGAATCATGAGAATCGATTCGCAACTCAGTGGAGCTCAGCAGGAGGGCTAAAGCACATGCTTGTCCTGCATGATGGTATCATCAGCACCTTTTGTTTTGCTGACGCTGGTAGACATTTGAGTCTTGACTCACTTCACTTATGACTTGAGTTCAAACTGTATCAATGTAGGCAAACAAAAACTCTTATCGCTGACGATTCTCTCATTCATCATATAAGTACAATAGAATAACAGCACATTTACTGTATATTAGAATATATTTGTTTTGTTTTGTACAGTTTGTTCTTGGAATAGTTTAAAACTGAATATAAACATTGTTAATACTAATATGTGTAGGTCCCTTTGTATATACAACAGATTAGTCACACAAAAACAAACCTCGTAAAATTATTCTAATTTCTAACAATTATTTGTTTTCAACTTTAGAGCACACTTTTATGTGATTCTTGTTCATTTGATTTATGAACAAATCATTACCCAGGAATAAGTCACACAATTCTCATTCATATGTGACTCTGTAGCGTAACATTTTAATTATGCATCTTAAATTTGTTGACGTTCTTTGTGGATTGAAACTGGACCGTGTCATATGAATTACTATGTAAAATAATGAATTATTAAATGACATATTTCGGATCACTTAGAGTAGGAGCCCCCATTCAGCATCTAATCCTAAAAATGAATGAAAAAGAATCAATTCACTTTAATGGGTAGTTTGAAAGAGTCAGTTCAGTGAAGGGAAGCAAAGTGCCCGTGACGAACAAGAACTCCGCCAAGAAACTGTCAGTAGGTCAGTGAGTCCCAGTTTGCTTTTCAAAAACCATAGGCTGTTGTCTATTTTTGATTTGGTTATATCAGTGAGAATCGACAATTAATGATTTCCCTTAATCATCTTACTTGTCAATGAAGTTATGTTAAGTTAAATATGAAAGATGTTGACTTTCCCAAGTATGTAGTTTACATCTTCTTACAAGCATATACACACTGGTTAGTTTGTCTGAGCTTAAACATATACATTAATGAAACAACAACACTCTTTCTGTTACTTACTTTCACATTTTCATATTTCACTTCATTCTTCTATCTTATTTGCATGCATCCCAGAATTCTGTCTCTTGAAAAACACATTGTCATTGCCATGCTGACCAAACCTTCTGTCCAAAAAGCATCTCAGGTCAGGTCAGGTTAGGTTAGAGAGCATGCACTGATACAGCACGTTGCTGCACCCCCCACACAACAAAACGGCTTGAGATCCCGGTTGGCAACATCCCAGGCAGACACACGGTCCTGTCCCACCCACCTATTTGCCGCAGTCAGGTGTTATGCAGGCATCCCCTTGGCCTGGTCCAGCTTCTCAAGTCCTCTACAGTGAGAATCCTGCGAGGTGGATCACCCTCAGGGAATCATGACACATGGCCATAGCGCTATAACTGACGCTCAGGTGCCTCATTCAGGACCCCATGAGCAACACAAAGTCAAACCAGCGAGACCCAAGGATTCTCCAAAGAGACACCAAAGGAGTAGAGTCTTCGTCTCAGGTCACTGAGCGGCCATATCTCATAAACAGTAAAGCACCAGGGCTCTAAAGACTTGAACCTTCATCCTTTTGCAGAGATAACGGGAGCGCCACACACCCCTTTCCAGCGACCTCATGACTCCCGATGCTCTCCCAATCCATCTACTTCAGTTTAAATACACACTATCAAAAATAATGTTTGCTTTCTCAGTTTCTTCACTTAAAAGCTGCATATCTTATCTAAATAATCCTAATAACCACCCAAATTGAATGTTACAAGTCTAATTTAACAAACTGTAAAAAGCACACCCGAATACATGGACACAGAACTTAATTTTCACTCACTACACTCACTTTGCACACCTCTGCCAAGGGGAGAACATTTTCAGAACAAAATGTAACTTGGGGTCTTCCACTGTACAGAGGGGGGAATCTCTGTAAACTGTGGTGGAGATGGGATGTACGGTGTGGATTTGCATAGCTGACAAACAAACAAACAAATCTTAATTCGATCAGATGAAGAAATCTCATTGGCTGTGTAGAACTGAAGGTGGTGCTCTTCTGCTGTCGGTGATGGCTCTTCATTTATGGTTTTATTTTGCACTACAGTTTCTACGTTGTGATTTTTTTTTTCTTTCATCCAGTAAATGTCACACATACAAAAAATGTACAGCTGTCTAGTGTTGTTAAATGTATTCATAAATGATTTATGTGCCATCTTTGTTTCTACATTTTAAACAATGTAGGGAAAAAGAAGGATTAATCACTCCGTTAATTAATTATCAGTTTTGCCTTTGGCAGTGCTGGTAATTATTTAAGACAATTAAGACGCCCACAAAGGGGAATGACAAATTAATGTCGGTCAAGTGAGCGATCTCTGTTTCACCTTCAGCAGGAACTCCAGATATATGAAGAGATCTGTAAAATGTATGAACACAGTCCATAAATCAGCAAACGTCTACATTAACACTTTCACTTTGTCTGTGGTGATCTGAACATGGCGGTAGACTTGCTTTCACAAAATACCCAACCAAGCTTGTTGAAGTAAATAAAATATTACAACTTATTTATAACATAAGAATAATTAAAGATAGATATATGCAAATATAGATAGGTATATAGATATATAGATGAAAGACGACGACAAACAACGCAAAGCAAAATTACAAAACCTTAGCTGAACTTTTTCTCTCCTATCTATAGGACAAGGCACACAACTTATGAATTCTAATCCTTCAGTTCATGTGGTCGTAATGGCTCAGTTCTTACGCTAGATAGTAAGCTGCTGTTTCTTGCATTGGGGTGCTCATTTGTTCACAGCTGGTCTGCGCTAGATTAAACCAGTTTGTGGGTGTGTGTGGGTGTGAGTTGCTGTTCTGAATCTCCTTACTGGATTTAGGAAGAAACTTCATAATTTGTCCTTCACAAGGCTACTACTTTTTAGTTGCAGTTACAGCAATACCATAATACATGAGCTGCCTTTGGCCTAACTGCTAAGTTACAATTAATTATTTTCAGAATTAAAGCAGGCCTGTGTATTGTCTGACATAAGCAGTGGTTTGTTCCTTTCCTGGGAGTCTTTCACCAGACACTTGGAAGAATCTTCGTCATGCTTTCTTTCTTTGTTTTAGGAGCTTGTCTCCTCCTTTGGCTTGGTCCTACCTTCTGTTTGCTTGTGGTACTGCAATTTCTCTTCAGGTTCAAACTCAGTGTGCCAGCCCTCTTGTTGCCAACACAGTTGCACCTCCTAGGTCAGCTGGTAGACGGTCAGCTCCCATCTCTCTCTGCTTGTGCACTTGCTGTTCCTCCAATACTGATGAGTCTTCCACCCTTCCTGTCCAGCACAGTTGCCCTTTAGAGTTAAAGGGATTGCTTCAGCCTCAGTTATGGCTGCACCTTGTAAGCGCTGAGATCTCAACCAGGTTGAGCATAGTTAGCTTGTAGAGAAGAGAGATGATGTGAGTTTTATTAGGGTTTTTAAAGGAAGGGAAAACATGTCTTGTTATCGATTTCCTGGGTCCACACAAGCCTGTCTTTTTTTTTGACAGTTGGTGCAAAGTTCTGTCCATCAGTGGTACTCATCCTTGAGTTATGGTCTTTTGTTCAAAACATGGCTGTCCAGCTGGTGCCTCCAGTAGTTGGTGTGAGTTCGATCATCGTATCAGATATGGGGCAAGGTCTGCATTCCAACGAGGGGGGCTAATCCTGGAAGCCAAGACTTTTTTAGCTTGAATTAAGAGTGTCTTGTGTTCTAGCCATAGCAAAAATGGATAATGTCAGCTTGTCCTTCAGCTATTTATCCCCAATCCTTCATGACATCCTCTTCTCTCCCTTCCTTATCAGTAGATATATGATGTCAACTGGAGGCCCATGTAAGTTATTTATTTATTGATTTATTTGTCATGTTTCCACATAATTGCTCAGGTTTAAAAACTGATAGCACCTGAGCGGTGTTCCTGAGTGTTCTGACGAGGTGAGCACAGGTCAGCTATTACTAATATGGAAGTCAGCTCACACTTGGCTCTCATCTGAGCTCTGTGAGATTACCAGTTTGTGTTCCCACGCACCAGCGAGGCTGCCACTGATTGCTGACGTTTTTATCACTAAGTTCTTATCACCCGCCTCCTCAATTTCACGTACTGTCGGACAGTAACTGTGTCACATCATTTGGCAGCCAGATTTCTGGGAGGCTGCAGACCCAGCAGGAATGGGATTTAAGGTCTGGTTTAAAATAGCAATAAAAAAAGATGATATAGTCAAGAAATGGAACTTCAGAGAATGACCAAAGAGAATTTTTTTTTTAGTTTATTTTCTGATGAAACCAGGCTACTTGCCCATTTTGTGGCATGTTAAAGAAGAAAAGGAGATCTGATTGCAATAGAGAAAGTACAGAATGTCTTGTTAGCGGCACCAAAGGCGCTAAGCTTCACACCGTTAAAAAGGTGTTTGTTTTATTTTTGAAATGTGGAAGCCAGGAGAACACCCGGCCTGGTCTGACACGCACTCCACTGACAAGAGACATTCAACACAATCCAAAAGTGAGACATCTACCGTGTACAACTGTTTGTAACACTGTCACATAGTGTCTTGGTCTGGTCACCTTGGTGTCATAATGTGTGCCATGGACGCAGCAGATAAAACATAAGAGGCCCTTTTCGTATAATGTGGGTTTTAGCTAAAGCTACCAGGGTTACCTAGATGGAGGTGAGAGGAGCAAACCTGAGCGGGCATAGAGACGCGTCTAAGTAGGAGACGTTTAATATCCCAGCTGGATTGTCCGATTGCGAGTGTGGCCACCTCGAAGACAGACAGCGCGATTGGCAGGTGAGGAGGTGCAGCAGCAGCAGCTCTCAGGTCTGACCAGTCAGGTGAGCTGCCTTTCATTTTAGTAATTGCTGACCTGTGCTCACCTCCTCAAAGCACACCTCAGGTCTGACCGGACAGGTGAGACGGAGCCGACTTTATTTTTAGATGTTAGAATAGTAAAACTACAGTGAAACACAGGAATCAGGAGTGACCCGGCAGCTGATGTCATATTCACACGTTGCTGTTTCATAACAGGGACTGGGACGTTGAGTTTTATGTAATCTATCTTGAGTCCATGCTCATGTGTGATGTATTGTATTGTATTCTCGTGATACCTGTGACATGTATTACTGTGATGGGTTATGTCACTGTAAATGTCTTTCAGTCTTTTCAGAGATTATTTCTTAAGCAGAATACATGTGGGGAGAGGTGTCCTCAAATGCACAGAGTGATGACTGTCACTTTAAGATCTTACTTCAATTACTCAGTTGATGATTTTACTGTCATTTTGTGTTGTTTGTTTACAGATTCCCTCCCAATGACCCACAATAGTAAACAATAAACATCTAAATGCACAAAAACACAATCCAATAACCAATGGTGTTGGATAACACGCGCAAGTGAAGCACCTTGTCTTACTGGGCAGATGAATGTCCTGCGCAGATCACTAGGGCACAGAGCACACTCTGTGTAGCAGGGATTCCAGATAAAACAAATCTCATCAACGTTTGCTGCTCCGGTGAAAAACAATTGAAGGAAAAAAACGAGAGACTTGCAACCAAACTGGGATCCTTTTAAATCTCTCACCATCATGGCTTCTTCCCGTTAGCCTCTGTGCAGCTGGCCGAGGCTGTCGAGTGGTGCAGTATTCTGCTGCATTCTGGGACATGTAGTCCCCCTCAGGTAGCACTGCTATATTCCTCACCCCTGACTATTGCGTACAACCGAGTCAAGGCTTCGGATTGGCAATATTTGCAGTATGTACCATCCCAGTGCCTGGCATTCCCCATTCAACTGCATACGTTAGCAAACATTTGTATTGTTGTAGTTCAATGGATGGCCTGAGGCAGTGAGGACCATCTTTGGAGAGTGGAGGTCTCCTGATCCAGACGTTCTTCCCAGCTGAGAGTTTAGCAGGCTAATAGATAGATAGACACGATAAATACTTTATTAATCCCAAGGAGAAATTCACATTAAGGAGAAATTCACATAAAATCCATGCCCATGTTGTAAAAGTAAGCGTGTCCAGGGAATGAATCCACATAAAATAAAGTGATAGGAGTGATCAATAAAAAAAAGAGAAAAATAAAAGTAGAAAAGTAGAAAAATAAAGTCATACACATACAGTCATACACGGAGCTGCTGAAAAGGCTGCCACTCTCAGCAGCGCCGGAACTATCAATGTCTCTGGTTGTACGAACAAGTTTGTCTGGACTGGGCCACCATCATCTTCTCCTTCACCTTTGGTGTTATGGACTGAAGGGTTTGTAGTTACTGATGTTCTGATGTGTCGGTGGGCTGTGTGTCATTAACAGTTCTAAAAGGACCAATAAGTTATTTGCCTGGAGGTAACAGTGGTCTCACCTGTAACATCTTTGGGGACTTTCAAAAGTCGACTTGATGTTTTTTTGGAAGAAATTAGTGGATAGGACTGGCGAGCTTTGTGGGGCTGAATGGCCTGTTCTCGTCTGGATTGTTCTATTGTGAATTTCCCCTTGGGATTAATAAAGTATCTGTCTGTCTGTCTATCTATCTATCTATCTATCTATCTATCTATCTATCTATCTATTATATAGTGCCTTTCACATCTATCTATCTATCTATATAGTGCCTTCCACATCTAGTGTGTATATATCTATCTATCTATCTATATAGTGCCTTTCACATCTATCTATCTCTATCTATCTATCTATCTATCTATCTATCTATTATATAGTGCCTTTCGTATCTATCTATCTATTATATAGTGCCTTTCACATCTATCTATCTATCTATCTATCTATCTATCTATCTATCTATCTATCTATCTATCTATCTATCTATTATATAGTGCCTTTCACATCTATCTATCTATCTATATAGTGCCTTTCACATCTAGTGTGTATATATCTATCTATCTATCTATATAGTGCCTTTCACATCTATCTCTATCTATCTATCTATTATATAGTGCCTTTCACATCTCTATCTATCTATCTATCTATTATATAGTGCCTTTCGTATCTATCTATCTATTATATAGTGCCTTTCACATCTATCTATCTATCTATATAGTGCCTTTCACATCTAGTGTGTATATATCTATCTATCTATCTATATAGTGCCTTTCACATCTATCTCTATCTATCTATCTATTATATAGTGCCTTTCACATCTCTATCTATCTATCTATCTGTCTATCTATCTAGTGCCTTTCACATCTAGTGTGTATATATCTATCTATTATATAGTGCCTTTCACATCTATCTATCTATCTATCTATATAGTGCCTTTCACATCTAGTGTGTATATATCTATCTATCTATCTATATAGTGCCTTTCACATCTATCTATCTATCTATCTATCTATCTATCTATCTATCTATCTATCTATCTATCTATCTATCTAATGTTCTAACCTCATGCACAGCTGTATTGAGTATCTGGTGCAGTTCAGGCTGCCGCTTTGTCCAATCGTTGTTTTCAGGGTCCAGTTCAGTCGCTCTGTGCAGTTAGATAGAGGGTGGTATGATGTGGCCTTCCGGTGTACCACCTCCTGCTGATCCAGAAGTCTTCAGCGACTGAGTTAGTAAGCTGTGGACCCCTGTCAGTGGTGATGTTCATCATGGCCGGTCCAGTCTGTTTGAACAGTCACTGATGTGCTCGTTCTTAAAATGAACAACCTGGTAACAGAGGAATCCAATTGGCTGTCCCAGGGTCGCAGTCGAGTCCACATGAAGTATTTATTCTCTTATAAATGTGTCATAAAGAAGGATGGAAATAAAATACAAATGGAGTACTGGGTGAACCTGAGAGCTGATTCAACCTTATCCTTCTGAGGCTGGTACAGCTTATGTAAAATGACAGAGCAGCCCACCTGCAGTGCACAAGGAGCCTGGAGGAGTCTGCATTTTAAATTGGACGTGTAGAACTAATTAATACATAAAAAAGACATGCTGACCTTCACAGCAACAAGTGCAACACGTTCCTGTGCGGAAAATGAATACAACAAAACCAGCCATGCTTTAATAGCCCACAGAGGGCAAACGTCCACTCATTATTAAACTAGGGGTCTTAAAAGAGAACCCTAGCCATGGTCATCCTGCCACTACCTTTCTCTGCCCCCTTTAATCAAGTTCAGTGTTGTTAGGGAATGAAACAAAAGGCTGAAATCCGCCCAGTGCCAGGCCATTGCAGGGTACACCTCCATGCCGTCTCATACTAGATGTGTTGAAGCATGAGTTGAGTTTTAGATCACAAGATAAAACCCACACACCTCAGAGAAGAACATGCAAACTCCAGTAAGCGTGACTAAAACTGAATTAGTAAAGGGGGACATTGAGCCAGCCAAACCTCCATCCATGAGGACCTGACTCTAGAAGGCCTTTCGCTGTTTGAGGTGGGCACTGACATATAGCGCCTTCACAAAGTGTGGTCACATTTTGTTATGTTGCTGCCACCTGCTGTAATCGTTTACATTCGTTACGTGCCCTCGACAAACAACACTCCATATGTCAGAATGACAAAGCAAAAACAAGATTTTTAGACAAGTTTTGCAATGATGTTAAAATAAAAATGAAATATCTCATCAACACCAGCATCCGGACCCTTTGCCGTGACACTTGAATTTTGGCTCCGGTGCACCCCGTTCTGTCGATCGTCATTGAGATGTTTGGATCCCACCTGTGGTCAATTCAGTTGACTGGACTGATTAGGAAAGACACACACCTGTCTACAGAATGTGCCACAAGGGAATAAAAACTGAGCCACGAGACTGAAGGAGTTGCCTGCAGACCTTAAAGACAGCGATTGTGTCGAGGAGCAGATCTGGGGAAGGCTACACAAGAATTCCCGCAGAACTGAATGTTCCCAAGAGCATAGTGGCCTCCATAATTCTTAAATGGAAGACATTTGGAACAACCACAGGTGTTTCTAGAATTGAGCAAGCGGTTGAGATGGGATTTGGTAAGAGAGGTGAGCAAGAACCCAATGGTCACTTTGGATGAGCTCAATAGAATCTGTGTGAAGATGGGTGAAACTTCCAAAAGGACAACCACTGCTGCAACGATCCACCAATCTCAGCTTTATGGAACAGTGGCCAGACGGAAGCAATTCCTCAGTTAAAAGACGCATGAAAGCCCTCTTGGAGTTTGCAACAGGTCAACTAAAGAACTCTCACACTGTGGGAAACAAGACTGTCTGCTCTGAACTGTTTGGCCCACAATTCTAAGCATCACATCTGGAGAAAACCAGACACCACTCATCACTTGTGCACTAGTGAGTAATGGTGGTGACAGTCTCAGGGACTGGGAGACCAGACAGGGCTGAGAGAAAGCTGAACAGAGCAAAGTCCAGAGATATCCTTAATGAAAACATGCTCCAGAGACCCAGGACCACAGCCAGAGCTGAAGGTTCATCTTCCAACAGGACAAAGCAAAGTCAACACAGGACAACTCTGGGAATGAACATGTGTGGCTCGGCCAGATCCAGGACCTGAACCCACTTGAACATCTCTGGAGAGACCTGAACATAGCTGTCCACCAAAGTTCTCCATCCAACCTGACAGAGCTTCAGATGACCTGTAGAGAAGAAAACCCCCGAATTCCAGGTGTTAGGAAGCTTGTGGCATCAAACCCAAGAAGAGTTTATATAGTGGGATATAATTCAGCTTTTTATTTTTTAATAAATTTGTAAAAATTTCTAAACTCCTGCCACCATTTTGTCGTTCTGGGGTGTTGAGTGCTGCGTGATGAGGTAAAAAATTAATTTAAACAATTTTAGGAAAAGGCTGCAACAGAACAAAATGTGGAAAAAGTGGAGAAGTCGGAATCCTTCTGAAGGCGCTGAATTGGAGGGTACATGTGGGTCCTCTTTACGTCTCCTTCTGAGATGCGTTAACATGTTTCTGGCCACTTGCCTCTTGAGCCAGCGGGTATGGGCGACGTGGCAAGTCTTCTGGGCCAGTTAATGGATTCCAGTCCCCAGCGCTCATCCATCATCCTCCCCTCGTAGTTCCAGCCCGCCTGCTGCTGGTGTGCACTGTAAACAAGAAAGCTGTTGTGGATGGCAGCGTTAGCCTGATGGGACTGCAGGAATCATGTGAGCCATCTGCCACACTTCTAGGCAGGTGCACCTCGCAGCTGCAGGTGGCACAGATGTCTCTTGCTAAGTTTCCGTTCCTCACAGTGCATCGTTTAACTTTGTTTCCTTTTCCTTGCAGGTTGTTGCTTACCATTACTGCCAGGCAGACAACGCCTACACCTGCTTGGTCCCCGAGTTTGTCCACAACGTTGCGGCTCTTCTGTGTCGCTCCCCTCAGCTCATTGCGTATCGTGAGCACCTCCTGCACGAGCCTCACCTACAGAGCATGCTGAGTCTGCGTTCCTGTGTGCAGGACCCCCTGGCCTCCTTCAGGAGAGGGGTTCTAGAGCCTCTGGATGCCCTTTACAAAGGTATGTGGATGTGAGCCCGGTCAGCAAATTATCTTTTGGCCCAGACCAGCAAACGGGCTTCTTATCAGTCTTTGTTGACAAGGGGAGAGTCATCTTCTGCTAAAGAGGGTGTGAAAGTGTCAGAGAAAAACAGAGACATCTGTAGTTCCAGGGCATCTCATTCTTGCTGTCTCTTACTCAGAGAAGTTCACTCCACCCCAGCAAAGAGACACCCAAGGGCGCATTACGATGACATTTTGCTCTTGATATGTTTGATCTTACGGAGTTTCTTGAAAGTTTGCTTCTCTTTTCTCAGACCGTAAGATTGCTGATGAAGATTTAATCATCTTGATTGATGGCCTAAACGAAGCAGAGTTCCACAAACCCGATTACGGGGACACTATCGTTTCTTTCCTGAGCAAAACCATTGGAAAATTTCCTTCGTGGCTGAAGCTTGTGGTTACAGTGCGGACCACACTGCAGGTAATGATCCACTAAAACAAGGTGGGCATTAAGAATGATGGGTGAAATAAAGGGGGCGGTGAGAGTGAAATATCTCCCTCCCTCACTCTCTGCTAATATATTCCTGCCCAAACTTTGTGTTTCTTCATTTCAACAGGAAATCACAAAGCTGCTACCCTTTCACCGGATCTCTCTGGACCGCCTGGAGGAGAATGAAGCCATTGATCAGGATCTACAGGGTTACATTCTTCACCGGATCCATAGCAGCCCTGAGATTCAGAATAACATATCCCTCAATGGCAAGATGGACAACACCACCTTTGGTAAATTAAGTGCCCACCTAAAGACACTCAGCCAGGGTTCTTACCTCTACTTGAAGCTCACCTTTGACCTCATTGAGAAGGGCTACCTGGTCCTCAAGAGCTCCAGCTACAAGGTGGTGCCTGTGTCCCTGGCTGAAGTGTACTTGCTGCAGTGCAACATGAAATTCCCCACACAGTCTTCCTTTGAACGGGTGCTGCCTCTGCTCAACGTGGCTGTGGCTTCTCTGCATCCACTCACTGATGAGCAGATCTATCAGGCTATTAATGCTGGTTCTGTCCAGGGCATCCTGGAGTGGGATGACTTCCAGCAACGGGTGGACAATCTTTCTATGTTTTTGATCAAGCGACGAGATGGCACACGCATGTTTGTTCACCCATCTTTCCGGGAGTGGCTTATCTGGAGGGAAGAAGGAGAGAAGACCAAGTTCCTTTGTGATCCCAGGTAAGGCAGGCACTCTGAAGCATACAGGCAAAGGGTGTATGTAGAGAGAGCTTCTGGGACAAATGCAAAGCTTCTGCGTAGAATGACAGGACTCTTGACCAATGAATGAGGGGGAGAGGCGGGTCTTCAGTTCCTGTGAAGGGGCTTTCTGTTTGCACTCCCTGATGTCTCCACTACATACTCTTTAAAAGCTGTCAAGTTGTTCATCTCCGTGACTCCGTTTCCTTCTGGTCATTATTAGTAGAAAGCCGCTTGCCGTGACGTTCACTTTCGTTTTTTGCTTGTTCAGATAGGCACATTTTATGCTCACGAGCTAAGACCACCAGATACAAGTGGCAGAAATTAGCTTCCTTTGCAGGGTGTCTGGGCTCTGCGTGAGAGACAGAGTGAGGAGCGCAGACATTTGGGAGGAATTCAAAGTAGAGCCGCTGCTGCTCCCCATCGAAAGGAGCCATTTGTGGTGATTCAGGCATCTTATTAGGATGACTCCCTGCGGAGATGCTTTCGGTCTGTCCAAAAGTACTGGGGACCACAGGGCAGACCCAGGACACGATGGAGAGATTATATCTCTCAGAAGGTCTGGGAACATCACATCAACTCCCCCACCATAGGAGGTGGCAAGGAAAAGGGATGCCTGGGCTTTCTTTGCTTAAAATGCCACCTGGTTAAGTGGCAGGAAATGGACAGATAGATGGAGACTAGGCCTCCCAGTCCATCAGGCTAAGCTGATTTCTGGTTGCACCAGTGGATCTTTATACTGTTGACATCTCTTAACATAATTCCATACATCTTTACAGATAGAGGGCCACCAGGCAACAGCATCCTTAACAGCATTTTGATTTGTCCCATATTCTCAAAAATGGGCTGTCATGATAACATGTCAAAAATCTGGAGGCCAGCTGCACTGCTATCTACCGGCTGGTCTTTTGAGCCCCCAAACCTTGTGGGTATCCTTTGATACGGCATCCCTGATCATCCTCAAAACATAATGTGACTTGGTTTTGAGCCTCGCCCTTTAATTCGTAATTGCTGGCACAGGGGGCACACCTCTTGTTCCTGTTCAGTTTTCTGCAAGGGTGAAGGGATATCTGACCATTGGAACTTTGTCACAGACGTCTCCTGTACGTTCTTGGGTTTGTGACAAAGTCATTGAGGCCGATATCTCTGCTAAATAATGTTTGATAGATGTCAAGTAGTTCAAGTCCATGTCTCGGTAGTTTGTTATTTATAAATGATGTTTGTTGTAATATCTAAGCTGGTTTTTTTTGTTTTCTTTGGTCAGATAGCTTTGTTTATTTGAATATTTTGGGGTTTATTTGTCTGAATTCCAAATCTTGGGAGTCATTATGTCTCTTGTATATGGCCGCTTATTCGTACTTCCTCTTCTCTCCCCCAGGAGTGGACACACCTTGTTGGCTTTCTGGTTTTCTCGGCAAGACGGCAAGCTGAACCGACAGCAGACCATCGAGCTGGGGCATCACATCCTTAAAGCACACATCTTTAAGGTACAAGCTAGTGACCCCGAGGAGTAGTAGTAGCTTTGTCTCATACTTCAGCTTCTCCTCAGGCCGCTGCTGCCTTCCCCTCTCCTTTCTATTGACGTCTTTTTTCCTATCCCTTGCAGGGCCTGAGTAAGAAGGTGGGCGTCTCCTCGTCCATTTTACAGGGGCTGTGGATCTCCTATAGCACAGAGGGACTCTCCACTGCACTGGCTTCACTACGAAACCTTTATACGCCTAACATCAAGGTACTGTGCAACAGAAAAGCAGTAGGTGGGATAACAGCTGGGCTTCACTTTGCCTTTCCCCTTGCTGAGCTGAAGCAGTGCACATGCCGGGCACTTGGCCCTTGGCACTGAAGAGCTGTTAGAAAGCCCAGCCTTTTCTCGGTATTCTTATGCCTGTCCATTACCTCCGACCTGGGTGTGTGGCTTGCTGGGTGCTCTGCAGATTCTTCTAAAGTGACTCATTATTATTTTGTCTTTTTAGTGAAAGTAATTTCAACAAAATAATTGCTGTGGGACTATAAATGGTGTGCCACATGAGAGGGTGGGCATCAGCTTAAAAGAAGTGGGTGTAGATGGGTGAAGAATTCGCTGAGACACAGGAAGCAGAGGGTGATGGTGCGAGGACCCTTATCAGAATGGGGTGATGTTAAGAGTGGTGACCAGCAGGGGGCAGTGCTGGGGCCGCTGCTGTTTTAAGTAAATATAAAAGATCTGGATAGGAAAATAAACAACAGGCTGGTGAAGTTTGCAGATCATACCAAGCTAAGTGGGTTGGCATCTCAGACGGACAGCATACAGGCTTGGGCAGATTTGTGGCAGATGAACTTTAATGTCAGTAAATGTGAAGTATTACATGTAGGAAGAAAAAATGTGAGGTCTGAATACGCAATGGGAGGTCAGAAAATCGAAAGTATGCCTTATGAGAAGGACGTAGGAGTCGTAGTGGACTCTACGCTATCAACTTCCAGACAGTGTTCAGAAGCCATTAAGAAGGGAAACAAAGTGTCAGGTTATATAGCGCCTTGATGTGTGGAGTACAAGTTACAGGAGGTTCTGCTCAAACTTCATAACACACTGGTGAGGCCTCATCTGGGGTCCTGTGTGCAGTTTGGGTCTCCAGACTACAAAAAGGACACAACAGCACTGGAGAAGGTCCAGAGAAGAGCAACGAGGCTGATTCAGGGCTACAGGGGATGAGTTAGGAGGAAAGATTAAAAGAGCTGAGCCTTTACAGTTTAAGCAAAAGAAGATTGAAGTGTTTAAAATTATGAAAGGAATTAGTCTGGTGGATCGAGACGGTGATTTTAAAATGAGTTCATCAAGAACACGGGGATAGAGTTGGAAACTTGTTGAGGGTAAATTGCTCACAAACATTAGGAGGTTTTTCTTTACACAGAGATCCACAGACACTTGGAATAAGTGACCAGATAGTGTGGTGGAGAGTAGGACCTTAGGAACTATCAGAACTCAACTTGATGTAATTTGGAAGACTTAAGCGGACAGGCCTGGAGAGCTTTGTTGGGCTGAATGGCCTGTTCTCGTCCAGATTGTTCTCATGTCCTAATTAACAGCACGATGCTGGCTGCTCAGCTGCTGGATATTCTTTTTAGCGCAGGATGCCTGCAAATTCATCAGCTCACAATGGCAAGAAAGAGAAACAGAAAACAGTATAGTGTAGGTGTTGTTATGAGCGCACTTATCACTTCCATAACTACAGAGACACCTGTGGACACGAGAGAGGAGTCAGGACTGACGGGAGCAAGATGTGGTGGGTAGGGATGCAAAACCACCAGTCGACAATGTCAGAATGTCGAGGAGATGTTCAGTTACTTGTATCAATAGCTGCTGACTAAACTCTCTTCCAGAAAAGGGTGTGCTGTTTGGCTGAGAACGCACATAGCAATTGGGCCTTGGTGGTGTGATGGTTGCCCCAAATGTGAAATAAATAAGCCACGTCTGTTTGGTGTGCTGAGCCGGTATTGTAATTCATCTTTTTAACACTGAGATATGATAAGGGATCTCATAAACAGGAACATGTCAGTTGGGGAATGTTCAGACATTCAAACTCGTGGTTAGATTCAAATCGCGCAGGTCTGTCTCATGTTTAGTACAACACATGGAAGTGGTCTCTAATCAGATATAGGAAGCTTTCATTCCATGTCGGTCTTTGCCCTTCCCGTTTATCTTAAATAAGCCATAACAGCACATCAAGTGCACAGCACTCGCAGCATCAGGAGGAGACGATGGATAAATACAGTAAGTTGTGGGCTTATGTACCCGAGTGTTGACCTCTAACTTGTGTATTTGCAGCTGATTTAGAAAGCATTGACGGCCCTTTCACTTTCTGCACACTTTTGTGTTGTAGATTTAATTGTACTCGGATAAATGTGACATTTTTGTCCATCAATCTACAGTCAATAACCCATAATGACAAAGTGGAAGCAGGTGTTCAGAAAGGTTTGAAACTCAAAAAGTGAAATCTCTCCTTCTTGGACGTATTCAGACCCTTAATTCAATGCTTTGTA
The DNA here is from genome assembly GCF_900747795.2 of Erpetoichthys calabaricus. Taxonomy (NCBI): domain Eukaryota; kingdom Metazoa; phylum Chordata; class Cladistia; order Polypteriformes; family Polypteridae; genus Erpetoichthys; species Erpetoichthys calabaricus. The sequence goes on from NC_041407.2 coordinate 103,405,964, forward strand.
GAAGCCCCTTGGGCAGCAATTTCCTCCGCAGGTGGTCTTGGGTAAATCTCTACAAGCTTTGCTCATGTGGATTTGTGAAGCTGACCCCAGGCTTCATTAGGTTGGGTAGGAAGCCTCTAAACTGCCATCTTCAGGTCTCTCCACAGATGGCTTTGGCTGGGCCCCTGAAGGACACTTAAAGACTTGTCTCGAAGCCCCTCAAGTGTTGTCTTGTCATCTCTATGCCTCAGGTCACCGTCCTGCTGAAGGATGAACCGTCGCCCCAGTCTGTGGTGATGAGTGAGTGGTGAGTGATTCACTCCCACCCTGGATCAGCCTTTCTTCAAGAACCTCTCTGTATTTTACTACATTCATCCTTCCCTTAATTCTGACCAGTCTCCCTGTCCCTGCACCCCCATAATGTGATACTACCTACCACCACCGTGCTTCACCACAGGGATGGCATTGGGCAGGGGATGAGCAGTGCCTGGTGACTGGAGTTCTGCACAGAGAGTACCACTTTTGTTTCATCAGACCTGAGAATCTTCTTCCTTGTGCTCTCAGAGTCCAAGCAGGCGGTGATGTGCCTTGCAAGTGGCTTCCATCTTGAACCCTCTACCATAAACATCTAATTGATGGAGTGCTGCTGAGATGGTTGTCCTTCTGACTGGTTTGAGAACTTCTGAATCTCTGTTAGAATGACCTCTCCTTGACCTAAGGCCCTTCTTGATTGATTATCCAGTACCCTAGAAAGAGTCCTGGTGGTTCCAAAATTCATCCATTTCACAATTATTGAGGCCAATGCGTCACTGAGAACACTCAGAACTTTATAAATGGATTGACCTCCTTGCCCAGATCTCTGCCCTACAATTTGACCGTGGAGGTCTACAGAGAGTTCCTTGGTCTTCATGGCTTGGTTTTTGTCTGGTCATGTGGTGTGAGCTGTGGGACCTTCTACACACAGGTACACGTGTGCCTTTCTAAACGATGTCCTGGCAATTCAGTTGGACTCCACTCAAGTTCTAGAAGCATCTCAAGCAGAATGAAAGCAAACAGAAGGCACCTGAGCAGAAACTGGGGAGCCACAGCAGAGGGTCTCAATGCCTGTTTGAAAGAGAGATTTCAGTTTTTGATTTTTAGTAAATTTGCAGACCTTAGTGAAAATATGTTTTCAGTTTGTCATGATGGGTTACTGAGTGGCAGTTAATGGGCAAAAGTGACATCTACAACTCAATAATGTGCAGAAAGTGAGGGGGTCTCAGTACTTTGAGTCCATTCTGTGTGTGTATGTATTCATAAAGGCCGATTTCTGTCTGTCTGGGACTTACATTCTGTTGGGCGTATTCAGAGTTCACTCAATTGGAGTGTATTCTGTAATGCATGTTATTGTACAACGCAATGCCTTTTTCACACCAGTAGAGGGCGCATCACAAACAGTAGCTCTGGTGCTGAGAATCCAACAGAAAATGAAATGTAATTGTACAGCAGCCAAACTGAAATTACAGCTTAATAAAGCAAAAATGAAATAGTAAAAGACTGATATACAGTTAGGTCCATAAATATTTGGACAGAGACCACTTTTTTCTAATTTTGGTTCTGTACATTACCACAATGAATTTGAAATGAAACAACTCCGATGCAGTTGAAGTGCAGACTTTCAGCTTTAATTCAGTGGGGTGAACAAAACGATTGCATAAAAAATGTGAGGCAACTAAAGCATTGTTTGAACACAATCCCTTCATTTCAGGGGCTCAAAAGTAATTGGACAAATTAAATAACTGGAAATAAAATGTTCATTTCTAATACTTGGTTGAAAACCCTTTGCTGGCAATGACAGCCTGAAGTCTTGAACTCCTGGACATCACCAGATGCTGGGTTTCCTCCTTTTTAATGCTCTGCCAGGCCTTTACTGCAGCGGCTTTCAGTTGCTGTTTGTTTGTGGGCCTTTCTGTCTGAAGTTTAGTCTTCAACAAGTGAAATGCCAGCTCAATTGGGTTAAGATCAGGTGACTGACTTGGCCATTCCAGAATTTTCCACTTCTTTGCTTTAATAAACTCCTGGGTTGCTTTGGCTATATGTTTTGGGTCATTGTCCATCTGTATCATGAATCAATTTGACTTCTGGATCTGAGCAGACAGTATGTCTCTGAACACCTCAGAATTCGTTCGGCTGCTTCTGTCCTGTGTCACCTCATCAATAAACACTAGTGTCCCAGTGCCACTGGCAGCCATGCACACACAAGCCATCACACTGCCTCCACCGTGTTTTACAGATGATGTGGTATGCTTTGGATAATGAGCTGTTCCACACCTTCTCCATACTTTTTTCTTGCCATCATTCTGGTAGAGGTTGATCTTGGTTTCATCTGTCCAAAGAATGTTTTTCCAGAACTGTGCTGGCTTTTTCAGATGTTCTTTAGCAAAGTCCAATCTAGCCTTTCTATTCTTGAGGCTTATGAGTGACTTGCACCTTGCAGTGCACCCTCTGTATTTACTTTCATGCAGTCTTCTCTTTATGGTAGACTTGGATATCGATACGTCTACCCCCTGGAGAGTGTTGTTCACTTGGTTGGCTGTTGTGAAGGGGTTTCTCTTCACCATGGAAATGATTCTGCGATCATCCACCACTGTTGTCTTCCGTGGACGTCCAGGTCTTTTTGTGTTGCTGAGTTCACCAGTGCTTGCTTTCTTTCTCAGGATGGACCAAACTGGAGATTTTGCCACTCGTAATATTGGAGCAATTTCTTGGTTGGGTTTTTTCTGTTTTCACAGCTTAAGGATGGCTTCTTTCACCTGCGTGGAGAACTCCTTTGACTGCATGTTGTCTGTTCACAGCAAAATCTTCCACATGCAAGCACCACACCTCAAATCAACTCCAGGCCTTTTATCTGCTTAATTGATAAGGACATAACGATGGACTTGACCACACCTGCCCATGAAATAGCCTTTGAGTCAATTGTCCAATTACTTTTGAGCCCCCGAAATGAAGGGATTGCGCTCAAAAAATGCTTTAGTTGCCTCACATTTTTATGCAGTCGTTTTGTTCACCCCACTGAATTAAAGCTGAAAGTCTGCACTTCAACTGCATCTGAGTTGTTTCATTTCAAATTCATTGTGGTAATGTACAGAACCAGAATGAGAAAAAAGGTGTCTCTGTCCAAATATTTATGGACCTAACTGTCTATATAAAATAAGCCAATTTCTGTCTGTCAAGTAGTTGCCCTCAGTTGGTCGTATGCGGCGTTAACGTTTGCAATGCAGTGTCTGTTGTAACGCGATTGTGACCCATGTAATAATAAAACGCAGTGCACTTTTATGGGAATATACAGATAGTACGTGAGTGTCATCTGTGAGCCCTAAACACATAAAGGAAGATACGAGTGCAAGAATCAGACTTGAGCTACAGAGTGAATGAAGTCTACAGAAACTCGGGGTTCACAGGACAAGTGATCGCTGCCTTCCAGTACACAAGTGACAGGATGTGACAAACACCTAAGCCACCTCTTGGATGTCATTTGATTTCCTTGTGTTGACATCCTGTTTAGCAAACTGACAGTTTGTTGATGTACACTCGTAGCTCACGATGAATACAATTTAAATGTGTAATTTAGGACATCTGCATTGAAAGCTTGAATCTTTTGCGTGACTTCAACAGAAGGCTGTTGGTGGGAGGAGGCGTAATATCGCCCTCTAGTGGAGATGCCACCTTCAGTCAGCCTCGCGTCTCGGTTGGAGCTGTAAATGAAGGAAATGTTGTGTTTTTGTGGCTGAGTAGGTTTGCCAAGCTGTCTCATAAACTTGAAAATTCAACTTGTTTTAAAGGTTGTGTTTCACTTTCCCCCCCAGATCACCCCTGATGAATGCTTTTATCTCTCCAAAGGGTCTGACTTGGTGTTTCTCTGGTTGCAGGTGAGCCGACTTCTGATCCTTGGTGGTGCGAATATAAATTACCGGACAGAGGTGCTTAACAACGCACCAGTCTTGTGTGTGCATGCCCACCTGGGCTACACAGATATGGTGCTGCTGCTCTTGGAGTTTGGTGCCAGCGTGGATGCCTGCTCAGAGAATGGGCTCACCCCACTGACTTATGCTGCTTCTGCAGGACACCTGCCGATTGTGTCGGCCCTGTGCCGCAAGCGCGCCAAGGTGAGTCTGAAGGGGAGTGTACTACTTGAAGTGGAAATCACCGTTCAAATTCCACTTACTGCATTGGCACAGGCGTGAGAGCTGCTACCGTGTCATGCAGCATTGTAATGGCATTGACATGTGGCTGCTGCCTTCCTCTGTGCCCACTGACCAGAGCCACGGCATGATGAAGGAGCAGCTTGACTGCAGTGCCAGGAGAGGCCGCTTTGTGGGCACTGAAGCTCAACGACGCATTCCTAGAAAATTAGTTTTGTTGTGTAGGTTAACTGTGGAGCCCCTCCACCCAGAAGTCAGTCTACAGTTGTGTGAAAAAGTAAGTACACCCCATGAGATGTTTTGTTTTTGTCTTTTTTAGTATATGTGGGCAAACTAAGATTTGATCTTCATATAAACCGTATCTCTACATAAAGGTTATGTAATTGGGGGGGAAAAAATTGACTTTGCAATAATCGGTTCAACGAAAAATGAACAGATACGCCCTTTCCTTCTGTAGAAAAGTAAGTGCCCCCTTGGCTCCAGTAGCTGGCATTGCCCCCTCATGTCAGCATTTAGTGGTCTCTGACGTCGACTAGCACCAAGTCTTTTTAGTCAGCTGTGTGATGTTTCAGGGGAGTCTTGCATGCACAGCCTGTAACCCCCCCCCCCCCCCCCACTACCATGTCAACGGGGCTTTGACTTAGTCATTCCAGTTTCTTTCTTTCTCCATTTCTTTCTTTCTTTTCTGCCATTCATTGTTCAGATTTACTGGCATATTTAGGCCATTTTCCCATTGCAAGGTCCACTTTCTGTTGATCTTGAGTCTTCTGAGTGATGCTGTCACGTTGTCCTCTCAGATTTAATGAAGAATTTCTAAGTGGATTCTGTGAAGATGAGCTGCCCAGGCCTTGATGCAACTAAACAGTCTCAGATCAGGGCATTGTCACCACCATGCTTTACAGTTGCTATTGTGGTACAAATGTGGTGCTTGGTTTTCACCAAACATGTCCTCTGGTACTGTGGCCACACTTTATCTCAGTCCTGAGCACGTTACTCCTGAAGTCCTGCTCTTTGCCCAGGCATTCAGGGTCAAACTTCATTCCTGCCCTTTGATTCATGCACTTTAACATTGACAATGGAAAGAGCTACCTGGAAGTCCTGTGATGAGATTCTGGGCTTCATGGAGACCTCGTTCAGCAACTTGCATTCTGCTCTTGGGTTGAACTTGCTGGGGTGGCCTTGCCAGACTGGCAGATGTTTGAAATCTTCTCCACTTGTAGATGATCTTTCGGACAGTAGAATGGTCGATGTCCAGTTGTTTGGAGATCTTTTAAAATTCCTTCAAAGACTTGTAAACATCTCTAACCTTCTGTCTGAAGACCTCAGAGAGCTCTTTCAGTCTTGACATGGTGATATCACAAAAATAGTGATGAGTAAACTCCACAGTGTTCACTTTTCCTCAAGTTCAGAGAAATCACAGAAGTGTACGCGTGTTTGCTCGAATGTCACTGAACTTGGTGAAATGCATTGACGTCAATGGGGAAGGACTACCTGAACTAGAGTTGACAGGATTATAATGGGGCAGTCACCTCTAAAGTGTCCCTGAGGGCTAGGGAAACATCTGCCAACTACACTGAACCGATTATTGTGGCCAAAAACGTGACCTGAGCTGTATGGCGGCAGTGCCAACCACTGCAGCACCGAACCTCTTTGAGATAAAAAAAACCAAAACACACAGTCAGAGAGGCGTAATCGTATATTTCATCAAAACTAAGCAGAAATGCCAAAATCGTAGTTAAAAGTCATAAAAAATACGTAGGGCTTTTAAGGGCAGAAAACTGAAAGTGGCGGGTCATGAAGGCTCTCCAAACTGTCTGTGCCGATGCTTTACACTTTCTCTTCTAGCAAAAAGGTGGAAACATCATGTAAATATTAATCTTCTGCTATCATTATTATTATTATTAATTCATAGAGTCTCCTGTGGTGGGTGGGATGTCAGGCTCCTTGAAGGTTTGTTTCCCTTCTTGCTGCGTCACTCATGTGGCTAATTATTAAGCAGGCCCAAGGCCTGCGCCGCCTCCTCTTATACTGACGTGGAACTCGGAGATCGACCTGCACATTTGGCTACAACCACAGATAACTCGTCTCACAGACTCTGTATATCAAGTGATCAGCGTTATATGCCTCGCAAAGCATTATGGGGCACTGGTTTAACACTACAATCCCTGAAGCCTACGAAAACACTTGTAATCCCGGCCCCCCTTAAATCCCTTCGCACCTCTCCCATCAGCGTCTTTTGTTTTGTAAATGGGTCGAACCCAATTCTAATTTGAGGTAGTGATACATGTAGGGGGTGCACTTGCTTTTTCTGCGTGAAACATTTCCATTTCTATTTGTTTTAAGTTAACACATTGGACTACAAAATTACATTATGTCATCTGCTTTACAGTATCTACTGAAAGCTGTTTAAATTAAGATCAAATCTTGATGCAACCACATACAGTATGTTAAAACAGATAACTGCATGGGGTGTTCTTACTTTTTCACACGACTGTCATTATGGTGTCTGTTCTGCCACTTTTGTGTAACAAGCCAGAGTTTGGAAGGCCATCTCCTCATTCAGTGTGCCGACAGAGAAAGAAAACGGGCATGAATCCGGTGAAGCCAAGGCCTCCTCATGGGTGTCTGATGCCTCCCTTTGTCTAATCCCCTGGCAGGTGGACCACCTGGATAAGAACGGCCAGTGTGCTCTGGTTCATGCTGCCCTCAGGGGTCACTTAGAGGTTGTTAAGTATTTGATTCAATGCGACTGGATGATGGGCGGACAGCAGCAGGGAGTCTTCAACAAGAGCCATGCCGTTCAGCAAGCGCTCATCGCAGCCGCCAGCATGGGCTACACGGAGGTGAGTGACCAGAGCTTTGCTGTGTCCCAGTCCTGGGCGGACAGCTTCATTTATTTGCTTGTGAGGGTCTCGTCCCAATCAAATTTCCTGTGTGTGGTTTTTTTTTTTCCCCCTTCAGATTGTGTCTTACTTGTTGGACCTCCCAGAAAAGGATGAAGAGGAGGTAGAAAGAGCACAAATTAACAGCTTTGACACCCTCTGGGGAGAGACGGGTAAGACGAGAAAAAGAGGATAAGCAGCAGGTGCTTCTGTGCCTTATCTGTCATACAAGCACTGAGGCAAATAACTGGCATATGTGGCGTTCCACAGAAGTGCCAGCTCCTTGTCCTTCAGTTGACTCGGAAACTTTCTGACATTTTTTTTTGCAAAACATATGGATAGGATATAAATACACCAGAAGGAAGGACCCATAATTCTGGCACCTGGCCTGAACCTAATTCACATCAATTCCCATGAGCCTCAAAAATCTGGCACTAGACCCACAGCATATGACACCTTTGATGAAGGTGGACGTGACCTGCCCTTCCTGAGATCAGGAGCATCCTCCATGCCGGCTTTTGTGAAAGGCTCACTGAGGGGCTCCTTATCTCTGTTTTGTTTTTCCCCCTTGACGGTTTAGTCTTCTTGGTTAAAGTTCTCGTGATTGGGCTGCTGGGTAGGAGAGTGGTGATGGGGTGCCCTTCGATAGGTAATACCTGAATGCAGCTAAACAAATGATGAAGGAGGTGGTGATGAGAGGTCAACTATTTTAAATATTTTCCTTTTCAGCCCTGACCGCAGCAGCTGGCCGTGGGAAACTGGAAGTGTGCCGCCTTCTCTTAGAACAGGGAGCAGCCGTGTCACAGCCCAATCGTCGTGGGATCATCCCTCTGTTCAGTGCCGTGCGCCAGGGGCATTGGCAGGTGAGCATCTGACAAGACCACCGTCCCATCAGAGGACGCGACGAGTGTAGACGCTGCACAAAGTGGTTTTTCAGATCCGAGCCGAATGTAATTGGGTCCTCACTGCTTCACAAGTCCAAGTTCACATACAAGCAAACCAATCAAGATGGACATTAGAACAGTTGTGATGCTAACAGGCCATTCAGCCTAACAAGCTTATCCATGCAATTCTCCTGGGGTCTCCAAAAACAAGCAATTTGAGATTTCAGGATCCCACAAGTCCTACACTCTACCCCGCCATTAATTACACATTTATGGTTCATTACATGAGGAAACACTTCCTAATACGATTGTGCAAAATCTGCCCTTACCAAGTTTTCACCCACATGCCCGTGTTGTGGCTGCAGAATTTAAATTAAGAGTCAGAATCCCCAGTACTCATTCCTTTCATGATTTTAAACACTTCAGTCACGTCACCTGTTCAGCTCCTTCAGTCTCTCCTCGTAGTGCATTCCTCAGACTCCCCTAATCAGCCTACGTGTTCTTTTCTGGACTTTTTCTAGCACCACTTTGTCTTTTTTGTATGATGGAGACCAAAGAGGAACCCAGTACTGCAGATGGGGCCTCACTAGTCCATTATAAAGCTAAGGCATAACTCCTTCGACTTGTACTAACTCCTCATGTCAGGGCGCTATATAACCCAACATCCTGTTAGCCTTCTTGATTGTTTCTGTCCACTGACTGGATGTTGATACTGACGAGTATGATATTGATTGTGACTTCCAGGTCTGTCTCATAAGGTGGACCTCCCATTACTTATTTAAATATGTACAGGATATACATAATCCCTCTGTCTCTCTCTCTCTCTCTCTCTCTGTCTATATATATATATATATATATAATATATACAGTACTGTGCAAAAGTTTTAGGCAGGTGTGAAAAAATGCTGTAAACAAAGAATGCTTTCAAAAATGGAAGTGTTAATCATTTATTTTCATCAATCAACAAAATGCATTGAATGAACAAAAGAGAAATTTAAATCAAATCAATATTTGGTGTGACCACCCTTTGTCTTCAAAACAGCATCAATTTTTCGAGGTACACTTGCACACAGTTTTTGAAGGAACTCGGCTGGTAGGTTGTTCCAGACATCTTGGAGAACTAACCACAGATCTTCTGTGGATGTAGGCTTCCTCACATCCTTCTGTCCCTTCATGTAATCCCAGACACACTCGATGATGTTGAGATCAGGGCTCTGTGGGGGCCATACCATCATTTCCAGGACTTCTTGTTCTTCTTTACGTTGAAGATAGTTCTTAATGACTGGCTGTATGTTTGGGGTCGTTGTCCTGCTGCAGAATAAATTTGGGGCCAATCATACGCCTCCCTGATGGTATTGCATGATATATAAGTATCTGCCTGTATTTCTCAGCATTGAGAACACCATTAATCCTGACCAAATCTCCAGCTCCATTTGCAGAAATGCAGCCCCAAACGTTAAAGGAACCTCCACCATGCTTCACTGTTGCCTGCAGACACTCATTATTGTACCTCTCTCCAGCCCTTCGATGAACAAACTACCTTCTGCTACAGCCAAATATTTCAAATTTTGACTCGTCAGTCCAGAGCACCTGCTGCCATTTTTCTGCACCCCAGTTCCTGTGTTTTCGTGCTTACTTGAGTCGCTTGGCCTTGTTTCCACGTTGGAGGTATGGCTTTTTGGCTGCAACTCTTCCATGAAGACCACTTCTGGCCAGTAGATGGGTGTACCTGGGTCCCACTGGTTTCTGCCAGTTCTGAGCTGATGACACTGCTGGACATCTTCCAATTTCGAAGGGTAATAAGCTTGATGTGTCTTTCATCTGCTGCACTAAGTTTCCTTGGCTGACCACTGTGTCTACGATCCTCACCATTGCCCGTTTCTTTGTGCTTCTTCAAAAGACCTTGAACAGCACATCTTGAAACCCCAGTCTGCTTTGAAATCTTTGTCTGGGAGAGACCTTGCTGATGCAGTAGAACTACCTTGTGTCTTGTTGCTGTGCTCAATCTTGCCATGACATGAAACTGTCTTCCACAACTTCACCTTGGTAGCAGAGTTTGGCTGTTCCTCACCCAGTTTGAAGCCTCCTACACAGCTGTTTCTGTTTCAGTTAATGACTGTGTTTCAACCTACGTGTGACATTGATGATCATTAGCACCTGTTTGGTAGAACTGGCTGCTCAGACACCTGACTAGAATCCTACAAAATCCCTGACTTTGTGCAAGTGGACCGATAAGAATTGATGTTGGTTTGAAGGCAAAAGGTAGGAACACCAAATATTGATTTGATTTTTCTTTTGTTCGCTCACTTTGCATTTTGTAAATTGATAACAATAAACAATCATTATTTATATTTCTGAAAGCATTCTTTGTTTACAGCATTTTTTCACACCTGCCTAAAACTTTTGCACAGTACTGTGTATATATGTACAGTGGAGTGTGTACACCTGATGAGCCCAGAATGAGGGCGAAACACGTGTCGTGTACTCTTTGCATTTATTTGACAGTAAACTATTGCAACCATTCTATGATCTGCTCTTCACAAACTGAGGGCACCGTGGCGGATGTTAGCAGATTGCTGGCCAACCACAAAGCGTTACCTGGTAGGTAACCACCCACACTATCAGATTGTAACACAGACTTCGAATGCCGTGAATATATATATATATATATATAATATGTGTGTGTGTGTGTATATATATATATATATATATACACACACACACACAAGGGGGACCTCAGGTTACAACGTCTCGACGTTTCAAGTTTATAACACTCCCATAAAAACTTAAAAAAATTGAGGTGCGAGTGTTTCTGCTTCCGCCGGTAGCGTCGTACTTACAGACTACGTAGGCGAACTCGTTTGGTTGCACGCGGCACAAGTGTTCTGTTTGCGTTGCTTTGTTTGGTGACCCTTATGGCTCTTAAACAAAAGTCAGAGTCTTCAGATGGCAGTGCTTCGAAGAAGAGGAAAGCCATCAAGATGGAAGTGAAATTAGACATTGTAAAGAGATCAGAAGGCATAAAGGGAAGGATTTTTTTTACACTCATTTTTTGACATTTTTTTCTGTTACTACAGTACAGTGTACAGTACAGTATATTTATGTCCTTTTCCTTTTTTGTGGCTTAGTTGTGTTTTTATGTTCTAGATTATGATTTGCAAATGTGTTAGGATAGGTAAGTGACTTAGGTTAGGGCAGTGGTTCTCAAACTGTGGGGCGGGCCCCCCTAGGGGGTGCGCGAAGATGTGAAAAAAAGAAAGCAAGAATCGAAAATATGAAAAATACATCTAATGAAACCAAAACAAATGAACTTAAACTACATTCTGATACTAGAAAAATAAATATAGAGTTAGATAAATGTCAATAAAAGTTACGTAGGTATAATAAAATATGCATCTATGATATATCATTAATTAAAAAAGAACAAATTGGTATTAGTGGGCTTCTTTCAAAAAAAATGTTAGGGGGGCGCGATTAAAACTGTTATGAAAACTTGGGTCGCAAATACTTAAAGGTTGAGAAACGCTGGGCTAGGGTGTGTTTCGACTTGCATCAAAATTCGGGTTACATCACCGTTGTAGGAACAGAACTGTGTCGTAACCCGAGGACCCCTGTATATATACTGTATATTTGTATATGTATGTATATACAGTATCTCACAAAAGGGAGTACACCCCTCACATCTTTGTAAATATTTGTTCTATCTTTTCATGGGACAACACTGAAGATCTGACACTTTGCTCCAATGTAAAGTAGTCCGTGCACAGCTTGTATCGTAGTGTAAATTTGCTGTCCCCTCAAAAATAACTCAACACACAGCCATTAATGTCTAAACCACTGGCAACAAAAGTGAGTACACCCCTAAGTGAAAAATGTCCAAATTGTGCCCAAAGTGGCCACCATTATTTTCCAGCACTGCCTTACCTCTCTTGGGCATGGCGTTCACATGAGCTTCACAGGTTGCTACTGGAATCCTCTTCCACTCCGGTCATCAGCAGTATGCTAGCGGTTTGTCCTGTAAGGCCTAAATCTGTAGCATCATGTAGAACATTACAACAATGGTAACAAGGTACAGGCCATTCAGCCCAACAAGCTTGTCCATCCTAACCCCTTCGATGGTCTAAAATTACATCAAGTCGAGATGTGAAGGCTCCTAACGGTTCTGCTCTGCACCACACCCTACTGGGTCATTTATTCCATATGTGATATCTGCCCTTAACTTTCCAACTGTGCCCCCATGTTCTCGTTGAAGGTTAGTGCATGTTACATTGTTAATCATTGTGTTAGTTTTTCAAATTTAAGTAATAACAAGCATAATAAAACAAAAATATGTAATGGCTGTTAGTTTTAGTATCATTGAATATCTGGTGGACACCAATGGGTCTTAAAAAGGTCGATACATTACAACTGGAGAATCTTTGCCACAGTGGCAGCACAGGGAGGTTGAGTGACTTGTTGAGTGAGGCGGAGGTGGGACATGAACTGACAACTTTGTGATTTAAAATTCTATGCCCTGGCCGGACTGTTGAACACAATTAATGAAAGTGGGATTTGGTGTCAATGGACAGACGACATACAGTGCATCTGGAAAGTATTAACAGCGCGTCACTTTTTCCACATTTTCTTATGTTCCTGCCTTACTCCAAAATGGATTAAATTCATTTTTTTCCTCAGAATTCTACACACAACACCCCATAATGACAACGTGAAAAAAGTTTACTTGAGATTTTTGCAAATTTATTAAAAATAAAAAAACTGAGAAATCCCATGTACATAAGTATTCACAGCCTTTGCTCAATACTTTGTCGATGCCCCTTTGGCAGCAATTCCAGCCTCAAGTCTTGTTGAATATGATGCCACAAGCTTGGCACACCTATCCTTGGACAGTTTCGCCCATTCCTCTTTGCAGCACCTCTCAAGCTCCATCAGGTTGGATGGGAAGCGTCGGTGCACAGCCATTTTAAGATCTCTCCAGAGATGTTCAATCAGATTCAAGTCTGGGCTCTGGCTGGGCCACTCAAGGACATTCACAGAGTTGTCCTGAAGCCACTCCTTTGATATCTTGGCTGTGTGCTTAGGGTCGTTGTCCTGCTGAAAGATGAACCGTCGCCCCAAACTGAGGTCAAGAGCGCTCTGGAGCAGGTTTTCATCCAGGATGTCTCTGTACATTGCTGCAGTCATCTTTTCTTTTATCCTGACTAGTCTCCCAGTGCCTGCCGCTGAAAAACATCCCCACAGCATGATGCTGCCACCACCATGCTTCACCTCTGGAGCTCTGACAGAGTGACCATCGGGTTCTTGGTCACCTCCCTGACTAAGGCCCTTCTCCCCTGATCACTCAGTTTAGATGGCCGACCAGCTCTAGGAAGAGTCCTGGTGGTTTCTAACTTCTTCCACTTACAGATGATGGAGGCCACTGTGCTCATTGGGACCTTCAAAGCAGCAGAAATTTTTCTGTAACCTTCCCCAGATTTGTACCTCGAGACAATCCTGTCTCAGAGGTCTACAGACAATTCCTTTGACTTCATGCTTGGTTTGTGCTCTGACATGAACTGTCAACTGTGGGACCTTCTATAGACAGGTGTGTGCCTTTCCAAATCAGGTCCAGTCAACTGAATTGACCACAGGTGGACTCCAATGAAGCTGCAGAAACATCTCAAGGATGATCAGGGGAAACAGGAGGCACCGGAGCTCAATTTGGAGCTTCATGGCAAAGGCTGTGAATACTTATGTACATGTGCTTTCTCAGTTTTTTTTATTTTTAATAAATTTTCAAAACCCTCAAGTAACCTTTTTTCACGTTGTCATTATGGGGTGTTGTGTGTAGAATTCTGAGGAAAAAAATGAATTTTTGGAATAAGGCTGTAACATAACAAAATGTGGAAAAAGTGATGCGCTGTGAATACTTTCCGGATCCACTGTACGTACATCAACAGAAGTGGCCGTGAGTGTGTATCAGTGGACTGGTTATAGAGATGATGGACAACAGCTTGCTAACAGTCACTACTTCTGTGCCCACAGATTGTTGACCTCCTTTTGACACATGGAGCAGATGTCAACATGGCAGACAAGCAGGGAAGAACCCCTTTAATGATGGCCGCCTCTGAGGGGCACCTGGGGACTGTAGAGTTCCTGCTTTCACAAGGTGAGTCCCCTAAGCTCTTCATCTGACCACAAGATTGTCAATCATTAGAAGGGTAAAGGTGGTAGTCATACCTGTGTGAGAGTCACCTGAATCTGGTGGCCTCCAAAGAAGATGTCAGACATCAGTGGCTCCTGTTATTGGCTGTGCTACTCCATTGGTTTCAAAGATTGGTCCATTTCACTACCAGCTCCTTGCTGGTCCATTTCACTGGGAAAAAAATTAATGGTCTCATCCAGCCATTGTAGAAGAGCACAGCTGGGCGTCTGGAGTCTCGTCTGCTGCAGCTGAAGCCAGGACAGTAGCTGACATGCTGTGGGTGATTAGAAAGTTAGACTGCAGTAAGTGATACTGAATATTTATAATTATATTCACTCTTCTTGAAAGTCCTTGCCATTCGTACACACAACTCTTCCAGTACATATTTTTTACTGACGGCCTAAGTGTTTTAATAGTTTGTTTTTAAATGCAAGTCAATTTGGTCAAATATATAATTCTAAAAAGCAAACAACAGTAAAGTGCAACTTGCATAAGTTTTCACACCCCACCCTCTGATATTTACTAGGGCCTCCTTCTGCTGCACCAGCTTTGCCCACTGCTCAGTGATTTTTGTCTGGTGGATTTCCTGCAGGTTGTTCAGATTGGATGGATGGCACCTCGGGACTGCAGTGTTCCACTTCCTGTGTGCCATTGGTTCTCAATGGGGTTGAGATCAGGACTTTGCCGTTCCAACTGCTTTGTTTTTCAGCCACTGCAGGGTTACCTTGACCTTGTGCTTCAGATTGTTGTCTTGCTAGAAGTCGGACCTTCTGCCAACTCTCAGTTTCATCAGCTAACTGGAACAGCTTCTCTTTATTTAGTGCCACCCATTCCACCATCAGTTCTAAAAAGATTCACAACTCCTACAGCTGCCACCACCATACTCCACAAGTGTTCTTTGAGGCACAGGCACTGTTGGGTCTATGCCATACGTAGCGCTTTGACATTTGGTTGAAAATCCCACTCTTGGTTTCATCTGACCACAAAACTTTTTCCCACATCCCAGTTGGGTCCTTCTCATGCATGTTGGTGAACTCCAGATGTACCTTTTCATGGATATTCCTGAATAATGACTTCCTTATTGTCACCCTGTCAAGTGGGCACAGTTACAGAGAGCTCTCGATACGGTGGGCTCAGGCATGTTGTACCGCAGATTCAGCAAACTGATGGCTGATCCCTGTGCCTCTGCGTCGTACTTGGGTGCTGCATTTTGATGGACTGGGAGGTGCACTGCACTTCCCACATCCTCCTCCAGTGGTGCTCACTGAGACATCCAAGCACTTTGGTCTTTTTTTTTTTTTTTTGAGTTTTATATCCAGAACATGTCACCGTAACATGAACTGCTCACTGGTAGAAAGTGATTATTCAGTGAGGTCCTAATGAGAGCCAAGTGTGTCTTGTTTGGGAACACTTGGCCACTTTTGGAACTTACAGGGTTTGAATGCTTCACATAAGCAGCCTTTTCCTAGTTTTTATTTTTCAGAAATATTCTTTGAACAAAGTTATGCAATTTGTCTTTTAAAAATAATTTGTTAGAACATTGTAGGTAGAAAGATAGATGTGAAAGGCACTATATAATATAAAGATAGAATGATATGAAAGGCACTATATGATAGATGTGTAAGGCGCTATACAATAGATAGATAGATGTGGGAGGTGCTATATAATAGATGGATAGATAGATGTGGAAGGCGCTATATAATAGATAGATGTGGAAGGCGCTATATAATAGATAGATGTGTAAGGCACTATACAATAGACAGATAGATAGATGTGGAAGGTGCTATATAATAGATAGATGTGGAAGGCACTATACAATAGATAGATAGATGTGGAAGGTGCTATATAATAGATAGATGTGGAAGGCACTATCCAATAGATAGATAGATAGATGTGGAAGGTGCTATATAATAGATAGATGTGTAAGGCGCTATACAATAGATAGATAGATGTGGAAGGCGCTATATAATAGATAGATGTGGAAGGCACTATCCAATAGATAGATAGATAGATGTGGAAGGCAGTATGTAATAGATAGATAGATGAATAAGGCGCAATACAATAGATAGATAGATGTGTAAGGCGCTATATAATAGATAGATGTGGAAGGTGCTATATAATAGATAGATGTGGAAGGTGCTATACAATAAATAGATAGATAGATGTGGAAGGTGCTATATAATAGATAGATGTGTAAGGCGCTATACAATAGATAGATAGATGTGGAAGGCGTCATATAATAGATAGATGTGTAAGGCACTATATAATAGATAGATGTTGAAGGTGCTATATAATAGATAGATGTGGAAGGCACTATACAATAGATAGATGTGGAAGGCACTATACAATAGATAGATGTGGAAGGTGCTATATAATAGATAGATGTGTAAGGCACTATACAATAGATAGATAGATGTGGAAGGTGCTATATGATAGATAGATGTGGAAGGCACTATACAATAGATAGATAGATGTGGAAGGCGCTATATAATAGATAGATAGATAGATGTGGAAGGCGCTATATAATAGATAGATAGATAGATGTGTAAGGCACTATATAACTGATGGATGGATGATACATTGCTACATATCATTCATAAAATGCCTTTTTTTAATTGTACACACATGCCTGGCCTTTTCTGTTTAGATTGATTGCAGTTCTTAAAGCTCATCCCCATTTTGCTGTTATCTGTAACTACTGGCATACAGAAATGTCACATTTACCAGAAAAAAATATTAGGGTGGCATTCAACTTCTGGCCCCCCGTGGGTAACACCAAAGTGTTGTGTCGGATTTCGGGCTGTGGGCTACACGAGTATGAAGTGCTGAGCTCATGTGTAATATCAGACCAGGCACACACAGTGGGAGCTCTTAGCCTCTTACTGTAATTGCATGGCGGTTTATTCTTCGCTGCAGCATTCTGCTCTCCGGTGCTCTTCACTGAGTGCAGGCTCACAGCGTGTACTTGGATTTACAGATAGAATAAGGGAAAAGTAAATGACAGGAGCTCACGTCATATACATACATAAACACGAGCTTCAAAGTAATCGAACAGTAAAACAGGAAGGCATTTCAATCAGTTAAATGTACGCAGCTCACCATTGGAAGGCTTGTTAACATCCATTTGAAAAACAGAAACTCCAATTAACACAATGCAGGGAGAAAGTGAACCTCTGGGGGTCCACAGTTAGTGATGAGCGATGAAGTCACAGTTTGATGGCCAGGGCTGACCAGCTTCAGACCCCTTCTGAGCGTTGAGTGATTTAATCAGCATAAGCTGATTTAAGAGAGAGGAGGTCTGGTGCTGAGTCAGTAGCTCTTGAGTGCCCAGGTTGACGTTTATTCTTTTATAAATTTAGCCAAAATATAACCTACACTGCAAAGTTCAGGGTGGCAAGAGCATCTGTGGAGGTACCACAGCTAAGAGAGCACATGAACCTTTTTTGTTTCAACTACTACTATTATGTGTGGATGAAGACGGAGAGTCCAAAACCCCCGTCGGAGCCCACTTTACAAGCGAATGTATCATTGGCTGTATTGTTGTCGTTGTTGTCCAGGAGCTTCGCTGTCTCTGATGGACAAGGAGGGTCTGACAGCTCTCAGCTGGGCCTGCTTGAAGGGTCACTTGGCAGTAGTACGCTCGTTGGTGGAGAGAGGGGCTGCTACAGATCATGCAGATAAGAATGGGCGCACGCCGCTGGACCTCGCTGCATTCTATGGTGATGCAGAGGTGGTGAGTATCTTTTGTTATTTTTCTCTGTGATGCCAGCATCGTCAGATCCTTGGCAAGGCTACAGACAGGACAGCTAGCTGTGCATCATCCAGTGGAGCTGATAGAAAAGCAGGTCAGGAGCGTTACTTTGACCCATCAGGCTAAAACACTGCAAGTATGAGGTTATCATGTTTGGGCACCTCAGCACAGTTACATCATGTTGGGTGAGGTGCCCAAAGACGTCTGGTGGCTCTTGATTCAGTTTAGTCAGATTTACTCTTCCACAGTCAACTCCAACATATCTGACTTGCTGACACTTTCTACAGTTTTGCTCCAGCTAAACATCGCTTTACGAAATGTTAACTGAGGCTCAGTCCACACTACTACACTGTACTTTAAAGTCTGTGTCTTTAAGGAGAACAATCTCCATCGACACCAGCATTTTCATATCATTTACGAATGACTAAAAACGCACATGATGTAGTCTTCCACCTACACTGGGCAATCGGCGGAAACGGGAAGAGGAAGTGTCCTCCACACTAGACGTTGTTTTGCAGCTCACATTTAAAAACAGAGAAGAGCAAAGCAGTTGAAGCAGAAACCTTGACAGCCTTGGAGAAGGATCTGGATGGGACGATGGGACAACTTACAGCTAAACAAACGGGCTGGATGGCCTGAATGGCTTCCCCTTGTTTGTCAGATTTCTTGTGTTCTTATACTCAATGGAGTACAGGATTGTGTAGTTTAGGGCAGAATTATTAATTCAGTTCTCAAAGGCACAGATAAAGCCGATCCAGATGTATTCTTTCAGATCGACGGTAAGTCACAAATTAAGGACAAGTGCATTTAGGACTGAAGCCAGGAAGCTCAGACAGACCAACGAGAGAAGGAGTTGAAGTAGAAACCATGAAAACGTGTAAGAAGGATCTGAACGAGATATCGGGGCAGCTTAGCTGATAACGAAACAAAGGGGCTCGATGGACTTAAATCTTCTCGTTTGTAAACTTTCTCATGGCAGGACTGGGTGACCAATCCCACCACCGTAGCACCAGAGTGGCAGTGACCACAGAGGAGCAGCCATTTCATTTCATTTTTTTTTCTCTTTCCCGACATTGCAGGTCCAGTTCCTAGTGGATCATGGAGCAATGATTGAGCACGTGGACTACAGTGGTATGCGGCCCCTCGATCGGGCAGTAGGCTGTCGCAACACCTCGGTAGTGGTGACCCTGCTGAAGAAAGGAGCCAAGATAGGTAGGAACTCACAGTGACCTCGGGGAGTCCTAAACGCCCAGTTCTGTGGTGACGTGATGTTGAAGGAGGGCAGTTGCTGTTAATGAAGTGGATCGGTGGCATTATGCCCAGTAAGCGGGGCCTGTTTTTGAGGGTGCCCATGTTGCCAGCTCATTGCACCTTACTAACCAGCTTTGTACAATTTCCAAGGTTCCGCTGCCTTTCTTGCTTGCTTCTCTCGTGTGCTTCTTGCTCCTGGATGCTCTTGTTTTCTATTGTGCGGCTGCTTTTTTTGTTCTCCTTTCACAAACGTTTGCATTTTTTTAAGATGTTACGTCAAGCGCCTTTAGTTTTGCTGATACACTTTGCCTTTTTTTTTTCCAAAAAAAAAAAAAAAGACCCCACTTCCTGCTTCTCACGGCTGCTTTTTCTTTTTCCTTTCTCATTTCCCTCCGCCCCACTTTGTCTGTTCTTGCCCTGTCACCATTGCGCCACCCTTCACCAGGCTGCCAGACTCTGCCCAGTCGCCCTCGAGGTATTCCCATCTTGTGTCTGCTACTCCTGGCTGCACCCACGGCCAGCTTTATCTGTTGTCTTGTTTTTCTTGCTTTACGGCAGTGCTTCTTAAAAACCTCCATGCTGTCTAAACTACACCTGAGAAACTTAGTAGGTGACACTGACCAAGCTGGCATCCTGAATGACGGCACGCTTTTAACAGTCTGGACATTGAAATGAATGCCGCAATTGGCAACGTAACGTCTGCCCCTTATGAACACTTGTGAGCTGGCATCATCACTTTCACTCTCTGTGCCCTTTTACTGCCAAGAAATGAAAGATCACCAGCTGTTAAATGTCGTCGTCACATTTTTGTTTTCACCCTCAATAAGAAGCACTGCCTGGCCCTGTCGGTGTCCTGTGCTCTGCTGTCCTCGCTGCAGGGGACTACGAGGTCTCATCTGCTGAGTGCAGTGTATGAGGAGCTCTTTGGACGTAACTCACTCTGACTGTGCTTGCCATAACTTTCCATGAATTTAGGAACACGTGAGGACCAGAGTGCCCAGGAACAAAGGCGGTGGCACACAGTAGCCTTCAGGGTCTCCTGGGCTACCAAAAAAGGACCAGTGGCGGCTGGTATGCTGCTGCCTGCAACTTGACGCTACTAAGATGGCTCCAGGCCTGATGATGTCTCACATTCTCATAATGTGATCTTGAGCTTCTAGAAGTCGGCTTTTAGTTGAGCTAATAAAATAACTGAAGACCACAACACTACTAGAAACTGTGAATGTCCTGGAGGGGCCTCCTACCACAGCCTTCATTTCACCATGCTAATGACTGTTTGAGACCACTCTAATCTGGCTACCTCTATTAAATAACACAAAGCTGTATTTTTCATGGACTTCTGTTTATTGTATTCGACATAAGGCGTGTTGGTCAGATATCCAAGTAAGAACATTGCTGCACACTGCGCACGACAATATGACGATGACAACAACTAGTGGCACCGCCCGTGATTAAGAGAAAAAGTCGGCTTTACATCTTAATGAATTCTAAAGTAATGTAAAATTCACAAAGCAACATAACTCGGTCCGGGTTCACAGGGTTGGGGGCTGTTTTATCTTGGTGGGGTCCTAGGCTGACCCTGTTTTCCCTTTCAGACTCCTCTACTGCGTAGACCCTAACCAAATGTCAGAAATCCCACTTAGAGCCCCTCCACACTTACCAGCCTGCTCGTTCGTAGTTCAGTTCATCTGTAACTCCAGCCAACTAGACAGAGTAGGAGAGAAAGGTAACACGTTTATTCACACATTATAGATAATCAGTAATGGCGCCCTGCATGTTACCCACTTGACCTGATCGTTCCTAGTCTTCATCCTCTTCCTCTGTACGTTTATCATTCGTGTGCTCAGAGGTTGATGCACTTGCTTCTTCCTGAGCAGCTCTTCTCTTCTCCACACTACCGGCCCACTGCTTCTTCTCTTCTTCCCTTGGCATCTTTTCACATTAAAACTGATTAAGTCAGTGTTTGTGTTACAATTACTTAGTACGTTTTCCTTAATTTTTCACTTAAGTCTTCGATCTGCCTCAAGAATGATTTAAGACAGGGGTGACGAACTCTAGGCCTGGTGGGCCGCAGTGGCTGCTGGTTTTCATTCTAACCCTTTTCCTAATCAGTGACCAGTTTTCACTGCTAATTAACTTTTTCCCCATCACTTTACTAGCCCTGTTAGAAGAGTTCAGTCCTCTGAATTGATTCCTTTCTTCATTAAATGGCAGCCAAGCATAAATGAGATGTGAAACGAGCCAACAGATGACCAGCTAAACTGGGGCTTCAAACTCCAACCAGTTTCACTCCAATCACTTTCATAATGAGAAGCCAATTCTTGCTGTGAGTTAAACCCGCTATTTAATTCCATGGCTTGTTGCTGCTCTCATTCTGCCACAGCACACATTTCCAAAACTGCTGTTTTTCTGTTCTTTCTAAGACAGAGGTGGTGAACTCCGGGCCTCGAGTGCCGCAGGTTTTCATTCTTACCATCTTCTAAATTAGTGATCAGTTTTTGCTGCTGATTACTTCTTTTAATTAACGTGACTCAGGCCCCATAGTTGTTTCTTTTTCTTTAATTAGCAGCCAAACAATAACAACAACATTTATTTATTTCTAGAGCACATTTTCATACAAAAAAGTAGCTCAAAGTGCTTTACATAATGAAGAAAAGAAAAGACAAAATAAGAAATGAAAATAAGACAACATTAGTTAACATAGATTAAGAGTGAGGTCTGATGGCCAGGGGGGACAGAAAAAACAAAAAAAAAACTCCAGACGGCTGGAGAAAAAAAATAAAATCTGTAGGGGTTCAGAGGCCACAAGACCACCCAGCATCCTCTGGGCATTCTACCTAACATAAATGAAATAGTCCTCTTTGTATGTAGGGTTCTCACAGAAGGACTTGATGATGATAACGAGACACAAGACAGGCCACCACATGACCAGCTCCCCTGTGCCCATCACACAATATCTGAAATTAAAGAGAGGTGATGGTCTCAGTAAGGTTCATCTCTCAGGTCAGTTTGAAGCCCCAGTTTAGCTGGTCATCTGTCGGCTCGTTTCACGTCTCATTTCTGCGTGGCTGTCATTTAATGAAATGAATCAATTCAGAGGACTGAACTCTTCTAACAGGGCTAGTAAAGTGATGGGGAAAAAGTTAAAATTAGCAGTGAAAACTGGTCACTGATTACTGAAAACCAGCAGCCACTGTGCCACTCCAGGCCCGGAGTTCGACATCCCTGATTTAAGATATGAAGACGTAGAGGAAGTGACGGTGAAGGTGGTAGGGGTGAGAACGGCGCCCATACACGTGCCACAAGGGCACCCTGCTGCTGACAGTTGATTCTACAATAAAATAAAAAGAGGAATAACCTTGGAGGTCAATCATCACCCCGAAAGCAGACAGTAGACATCACGTAGTCTATGTGTACCAAATTTCAGGTCAAACAGTTTGCAAGCTACAGGTGATTTAAAATCCTGGACAGACAAACGGACAGCCACAGTATAGCGTATTAAATATAAAGATAGGCACACAATTGAGGCAGAGTACGACGAGTGTGACAAAGTAATACCAAACCAGCCTGGTCAGGTAGCCTCCAGTACAGTCCAGTGTGGTCTGTTGATCCAGCATGGCCTCTGTATGGATGGAGCATAGCACAGACTCCAATTGAAGTCCCTCCAGTGGTCCCTGACACGGCTCTTGGGCCAGTGGGGGTCTCACACCCTGTCACTCCGATTGTATAACGTGCCTTGCCATCTTCCAGACGAGGCCGTTTTATCTCTGATGTGGTGACTCTTAAATGTGCCCTGAGCGCGAATTTACTGCCATCTTAAACATTATTCTTTGTAAATTAAAATATAAAAGTACAGCTCGAATATTCGATGAAGACAATCTACAAATAATTATCACAATATACGAGGTGTGATCAAAAAAATATAGTGAATATTTAAATAAAAATAATTATTACAGTAAAAGACACATTGCCATTAACCCCCCTCACTTCAAACACACTTCTCCCGTTGCTCTTGTGGACGTCTCTGTCGTTTGTGCCTTTAGTTGCGCTGTTGTCGCTGCCTCGATGTTCTGCGTGTCAATCAAGGTCCAGCATCAAGGTGATGATGATGATGGTGTTTTTTGACTTTAATGGAATTGCGCAAGCCGAGTTTGTACCCAGGAACACTGCGGTGATCTCTGAATATTAGAAAGGGCTTATTAGGGCATTTAAGAAACAAAGTGCATAGAAAATGACCTGAGAAACGGGAAAGCGATTTCATCCTCCACCAGGACGATGTTCCGTGTCACACATCACTTGTGGTACACAAATTTCTGTCAGATAAGAATATTACAGTGTGTCCTCATCCACTTTATTTCACTGGATGTGGCACCGTGTGACTTCTGGCTCTTCCCCAAAGTCAAAATGATCCATGAAAAGTAAAACGTTTTGAATCCGTTGAGGACTTCGAGGCAGCCATGAGAGTGTAGCTCATGAAAGACGACTTCCAGAACTGCTTCAGAAAGTGGCAAGAACGATGATGGGATATGATTGTTCGAAGTGATTGGAGGTATTTTGTTGGGGATACATGGCAATGTGTCTTTTACTGTAAAGATTTAAACATTCACTGTAGTTTTTGATCACACCTCATATGATAGATGATACCAAGTTGTCCTCACCGATAGAGAAGCTTAGCTCAGTGGCATCAGTTGGAAGCCTGCAACCAACTTTAGACGGGGCGCCCATCGTCCCAAAGCCCACTCGTGTACACAGGAAGCCATTGAAGATTTTTTTTTTTTTGTATGGCTTGGGGACTTGAGAAGAAAACTGAAGAACATCTCACACAGGACTACAGGGGTCACACAAATGGTGCGGGATCCATGAGGTAGAACAGCCCACTATACCACCCAAAACCTTAATGTGTAAGGTTGGTATGGCTTGGCAAGCCAAGCATATGTTAAAAATAAACGGCAACCTTCTGAGCGCCGTCTCGTAACACGAGCACCACAAGTTAGTGTCATCTTGTCGCTGAATTTAAGATGTTTGGCTTCTGACACTTTGCTACGTAATTTGTAGCCAGCAGTCTGCCCTGCTGTTTCATGACGGCACTTTCAAGAATGACAGCGTTTACTTCGATAGCATATTTTTACACAACAGGTGTTGCTCAAAGTGCTTTATGAAACGCAAAAGTGTCAATTACAAAGATAAAAAAAAAATAAAAAGAAAGCAACCAATAAGTACCGTAGATACTCGCGTATAAGTCGAAAAATTTATGCCTTAAAATTCATTCAAAAAAACAGAACCGACTTATCCGCAGGGCAACACAGTTGTCCATAGAATTTGGGTAATGACATTGTACACTCGACGCTTCACGGTGTTAAGTCACCGGTCATCTGCCGTTTCCCATGGTCTTTGAAATAATTGTAAGCCAGCAATACTATTGCTAATTAGCTAGTTTTTTTTTCTAATTTCATTAAATAATTCTTCAAACAGTGATATACTTGAATTTGAGCATTAGCTTTTGCAGGTTTTGGATAACAAACATACCATTAGCTGTCACGTGCAACCAGATTTGGAATCAAAAGAACCAAGGCAACGCACGCTATCAATGCGATGCAAGCGCAGCCCGCGATTCAAAAAATTTCTCTGCCTACCGGTTTGTCTCGTCTGACAGTAGCTGAAAAGCAGCATCAGGAGAGAGCAGCCTGAAGTAGTCCAGCAGCGGGTGATCTGTCGTGTCCAACAGCAAGCCATGCCGTCTTGTGAAGTCCGGTAGCTGCATCGGCTGCGCGAATGCGTTCAGCTGGCAGCCGATCAGCTGGGGCGGCATTGGCTGGTGTCCGATCAGCTGATGCCGGCTTCTCACTCTCTTGCTCGATTCCTGATCACTGTCAATAAAATCCGATTCTGAAAAATCAGAGTCCGACTCAGCGATAATGTGCAAAACATCGTCTGCCAAATGTTTTCTTTTCTGCACTCGCTTTGCTCCCTTGTGACATATCAACGCCATCTTGCCTTTGTTTACATTTCACAACGCACGCACACACAAGGATTAGTTGCAGAGTCAACGAGTCTAGCATTTCTCCAAGCACAGAGGGAATGCCAGTGACATGAGAGTGAGTTTTGTCACCATTAACAGCTGATTGTCACCCTCTATCTCTGATAGCTGTCAAGTTTTACCCTCGACTTATACGTGGGTCATAACAAATTTCGTAATTTTCGGTTTAAACAATACACTCGACTTATCTGCGAGATCGACTAATACACGAGTATCTACGGTAATAGAAAATAAAATGGGCCCTGGCAGAATTACCCTCCGCTTACATTGCGGTTATTTAAGTCTCTAATAATAAAATGGCAAATGTCAGAGTCTGCTTTGATAAATCTTGCGGTGGCTGGAAGGCCAGAAAGAGGAGGCGAGTAAAATAAAAAGCTAAAAGAGGATGTTGAAGATAATAAAATTGTAGGGAGCTAAGAGACGTTAATGTGGACGAGAGGTACCTGGTGCCGGCCTTGTCTCGGGGTGTTCGGCTGCACTTGAGTAATTCTCAACCCGCACCGCCAACAAGCCAGGTGGTGAGTGGCGCTGGTCTTTTATTTCCCAGTGAAATTGTCGACTTCATTTTTTATTTTTTTTTTTGGACCAACAAATTTGAAATTTTATGGTGACAGGTACATTTTATTTTTGGTAAGCTCTCAGTTTTCTGTGGTCTGGACTGGGACTGAGTTGGAACTAAATACGTTAACAGGATTTCCTTGGGGTTACTGTAATGGGACAGAAAGGGACACCAGCAGCGTCCACATACATGTAGCAACTGCTCAATTGTAGTGGGGGGGCTGGTGAGATGGGCACTTTGATTAGACTGCCTTGTGCCCACCGGCCAACAGTGGCTCACCACAGTCCTCTCTCGTCATCCAGTTCTAATCTGTTCCTGAATACAGGTTGGAAAATGAAAAGCTACATCCCATTATTTTAAATAGGAAAATAATCATTAAAAGGGAATTTCTCTTGGCACATTACACACATACACGTCAAGTCAAGTCAGGTTGGTGAGCAGGCACGGGTACAGCGCATTGCTGCACCCACTACACGACAAAACAACTCGGGATCCCGGTTTGCAGACACACGGTCCAGTCCCACCCTCCGGAAAGGACCCTCTTATCTGCCGCAGCCAGGTGTTACGTGGGTGAGTCCTTGGCGTGGTCCAGCCACTCGGGTCCCCAACAATGAGGATCTTATGAGCTGGATCACCCTCTGGGACACGCGCCACTTGGCCGTAGTGCCATAACCGACGCTCCATCACAGTGCAGGTCATGTGCTTCATTCGGGACTCCGTGAGCAACACAAAGTCAAAGCAGCGGCACCCAAGGATTTTCCGGAGAGACACACATGAAGGAGTCCAGTCTTCATCTCAGGTCACTGGATAGCGTCCATGTCACACAACCATATAGCAAGACAGGAGGCACCAGGACTCTAAAGACTTGGACCTTCGTCCTTTTGCATAGATATCAGGAGAGCCACACACCCGTTTCCAGCGACCTCATGACCCCCCATGCTCTCCCAATCCGTCTACCTGACTTCATAGGAAGAGTCACCAGAGACATGAATGTCACTGCCCAGGTAAGTAAACCTCTCGACGAGGTCAACACTCTCTCCACAGACAGACACACTGCTGATGGAATGGTCCTTACGGATGACACTGCAGTTGTGACCCACTGGGCTGGCTACTTTGAGCAGATGTTCAAAGCTGATCCTCTGGCTCAGATGTTGGAGATCTCTGGGTCCACGGTCCTTGAGGCTGATCCTCCAATTAGCTGTGGACCCCCCAGTCTCACTGAGATTGCACAGGTGGTGAACCAGCTGAGGGGGGGAGAGGCTGCAGGGATCTGTAGTATCCGGGGTGAACTTCTCCAGGCTGGTGGTAAGGCTGTCCTCCTGGCGTTGCAAGCAATCTTTGCTTCCATTTGGGAGACTGGCATCATCCCAACTGACTGGAAAACGGGACTCATCGTCCCTATCTGGAAAGGGAAGGGTGATCGCCTGGATTGCAGCAACTACAGGGGGATAATTCTGCTCTCGGTGCCGGGTAAGGTCCTTGCTAGGGTCATCCTCAATAGGATCCGTGATCACTTGCTCACCTACCAGCGACTGGAGCAGTCTGGTTTTACGCCTAAGAAGTTGACCATCAACCGCATCCTGGCACTGAGGGTTCTCATGGAGCGCACATGCGAATATCGGCAGAGTTTCTTTACAGCCTTTTGTTGATTTTCGCAAAGCGTTTGACTCAGTTGATCGAGCTGCCCTGTGGGACGTCCTGAGATCCCCTTGAGGTTGCTGGATATCATGGCCGGCCTGTACACTGGTACTGTGAGTGCTGTGCAGAGTGGAGGCAGGACCTTTGCATTTTTCCCATTTGATTCTGCGGTCCCTCAGCAGTGTGTTCTCCTCCTACTCTGTTCAATGCTGGCATGGACTGGGTGTTGGGCAGGGCCGTGGGGTCCAGCGGCTGTGGGGCATCTGTTGGGGAAGAAAGATTCACGGATCTCGACTTTGCTGATAATGCTGTGATCTTCACGGAGTCAATGGATGCTGTGATTGGGGCACTCGAGAGACTGAGTGAGGGGTCTTAGTGTCCGGGCTTGCGAGGGTCCTGATAAAACCCAACATCCAGGCCTTTAATGACCTCTTGGGCACGGCCATCAGCAGTGTGTACACACCAGAAGGTAAATACAATTAAATAACATGATATACAATATATGAAACCATCACCATGTTATATACTGTAATAATATGCCCCCAGCCCAAAAGAAAGCCCACAAACTGGTTTCCCCAAATTGAACTAAAACCCCATTAAAC
Source organism: Erpetoichthys calabaricus (assembly GCF_900747795.2). Taxonomy (NCBI): domain Eukaryota; kingdom Metazoa; phylum Chordata; class Cladistia; order Polypteriformes; family Polypteridae; genus Erpetoichthys; species Erpetoichthys calabaricus. Next base: position 103,433,909 of record NC_041407.2, read on the forward strand.
ATCCCCCCCGACTCCTTCATGATATAACACAGTTCATTTATCAGTTATCAAATTGTGACTGTTGATGAGGTCTTTAAAGGGAAGGCTTTTTGTAAAGCGGAGAGACATGCGATTGTGTAGAGGGGGGGGGCCCACCTCCACAGCCAGACAGCACGGTGGGCTCGGCTAACAACAAAATGTATTTTAAATAAATAGATAGCTCCACCTTTTCACCACATTTCACATGTTTAAAGATGACAGATATTTTGTGATAAATGCGGCAGGCACCTCAGAGGGCGTGGGCACCAAGAGCAGTACTGTACACCCATGCCCACGAGCACACTTGCATGGTACAAATCTCAAGATCGCTTAGAGCCGAGTTTGATGAACAGAACAACAACAATTTGTTTCTTGTAAAGCCCAACCTCACACACGCTTGGCTTTATCAGGCCCCGTTTTTTGATCTGGATACTGAATTTGCAGTATAAATAAATAAGAGCCATTATAGTGACAAATCTTTGGAGAAAGAGGGGTGACTGTATGCCATACCATAGGAGCTGTAGAAGAACCTTGGGGGTCCAGCATATTCAGCCCCCTGTCAGGGCAGCAGTGACTGATTGGGTAAGAGTGAGCTGACCCCCCAGCTCTCACTATTGTGGTTTCTTATGTCTAAAGTTACCTTAAACACCATGCAGTCAATGACTTGTAACCCTCGGAAAAGTGTTGGCAAGCACAATCGGGTCGAGCCAGGGATGGTTGTCGGAAGCGGAGTGTAAATGCCAGTTTGTGGTGGTGTAGCTCTAGTTTTTTGTTTTTCTTGATTAAAGCTGCACAGTCAGCCAGGACTCTGTGTATGGTGGTGGCTCTGTGTAGCAGGCATCTCCATTCCCCTCTCCCTCCACGTCCCCCTTCACCTCCTGTGCCTCCTCTAACTTCCCTGTTGCTTTGATATTTCTTCACCGTGACTCAGGTGCACCCTGCATTCTCGTTTTTTTTTGGTTTGTTTTTTTTTTTTATACCCATCATGCATCCTGTACACTGCAGGTCCTGCCACATGGGCAATGGCAACTTCGAAGCCTGACATCATGATCATTCTTCTAAGCAAGCTCATCGAGGAAGGTGACACATTTTATAAGGTGAGGAAAAAATAAACTTTTATTGGTGATTTAATCTGAACTGATTGTTTAAAGTGATAACATTTGTTACAAATGGCAATGTTAGTTTATTTCTGTAAGAATGAGGATTATCGTATTAAAAGAGGGAGTCACCTTGTGATATTAAAAGTGTGGCCTCTAATTGTGGAGGCACATGCAGCACTTTAAGATTGAGATGCTAAACCTGATGTCACATTACACGACTCCTACTTGGAGGGGCTGTCAGACTTCACGACTGCAGTTATTGGTCTCCTTGCTGTAGGATGTCAGATTACACAACTAGCAATCGCAGAGTATTTCAAATTAGCCAACTCCTTAATGACGTTCAAAGTATTGCGCACTCGCTGCATTCTGACAGACAACAGCGTGCTGCCTGACCGTGCCAGTAACTGCAGTGCCTTACCAGGTACAGCGAGACTGGCTGCCATCTTTGTCCTTTTTTTTTTAATTCTTTCATGGTACATAAAACATGAGACAGTAGACAGACGAGCTCCTCTCCTGGTCCAAACACCTTATGCATTGTATCTCCAGGCAAGTGCTCATTGGTCGTCACAGAATCCGCCAATACAATTTAAGACAAAATCAAACCTTTTTGATGTATTTGGGCTGCGTTACAGACTATCTGGAGCGAGTTTCTGGGGATGTTATACTTACATGACTGCCAGCCACCCGAGCGTGACGCAACTGCTGAGATTATGTACATGAAGTGTACGACTGAATATCGCAGGATGAGTCGTGTAATGTGATTAATGGCCTTAAAAGTAGAAAATGCCAAACGCCATAGACACTGCACTGACATTCGGAGATCACTAAACTGTAATGGAGAGTAAAGTAAGAGAAATGACCAGCTGGGGACACCTGACAAGAGTGAGGCCCTGTACAAAATGAGGTCAGGAATCATGAAGTGAACCCCTGGCTGATTAGATTAACAAAGTGACCACAACTCTCACGTGCAATGGGAAAAACCTAGTAACTGTCTTTTTTTTTTTCCTTTTTCAAAATTGAGTTTTGTTTCATTTTTGGAGTTACCAGGTCTTTCCTGATGTTATAAGGTAGTGGTGATGGCCAAATATGTCTTCATTCTGGTCATAACACAATGGAAGAAGCTCATATGGACCTCGTACTTTACATACTGCAAGACAAAAACCCAGCAACTCCACTGACCAGTGAGGAAAGACCGCCCACCAATGAAAAGGTCGGATTACAGTCACATGATTTAAATGCTGAGACTGCGTAATTTAAATGGCAGGTGTTGATATATACATCAAAATTGTGTATGTGAAGCTCAGGAGAAAATGAAATCTTGAGATTGTTAATTATTGGGGGTGACATCATTTTCACTCAATTCACCAAAAACTTGAAAGATGTGACATACTGGGTTTCTCCATAGTTGGTGAGATTTGTGTGGAACCATTCAATGGTCTGATGCAGGTCTGGCACAAGAGGCACCATTCAATACTAAGATATGAATGAGAAAAGGAAAGATGGTCAGCAACAGCTGCTTGTGATTTCTGTCTAAATGTGAAAACTAATAACCGACACACACACACACACACACGTGTTATAAAACAGCCATACTGGCAAGCCGTGACAGGGCAATGAGCCTGAAGCTTTGATTTAAGACTTGGAGTCGTCCCTTAATAAGGGGTGTGTGGCGCTCCCGATATCTCTGCAAAAGGACGAAGGTCCAAGTCTTTACAGTCCTGGTGCTTCCTGTCTTGCTATACAGTTGTATGACATGGACGCTATCCAGTGACCTGAGATGAAGACTGGACTCCTTCATGTGTGTCTCTTTGAGCGCCGCTGGTTTGACTTTGTGTTGCTCATGGAGTCCTGAATGAGGCACATGACCTGCAGTGTGCGGGAGCGTCAGTTACGGCACTACGGCAATGTGGCGCGTTTCCCTGAGGGTGATCCAGCTCGTAAGATCCTCATTGTTGGGGACCCGAATGGCTGGACCAGACCAAGGGGTTGCCCACGTAACACCTGGCTGCGGCAGATAGAAGGTCATTTCCGGAGGGTGGAACTGGACCGCGTGTCTGCCTGGGGGGTTGCCAACCGGGATCCTGAGTTGTTTCGTTGTGTAGTGCGTGTGGCAACGTGCTGTACCAGTGCAGGCTACCCAGTTTGACTTGACTTGTCCCTTAATAATGACAGGTAAAAAGAGTTAGGGTTGTGTTGCTAAAGGTGGTGCCCCATTATAATTTTGTTTATGCATGGAATTCTGATGTCACTTCACCAGTCAACTGGTGTGCCAGTTTCCTTCTAAGTCCGAGGACAAGCAGTTATCATTCATCAAATGTTTGGTCAGATTTCACTGATGATGCACAGCACATACCAAAAATGATCTTTGTGTGTAGGAAGCCAATGATGTGGTGAAGTCTGCGTTTGCTTAAATCAAAGTGTGTAAAGCCTGAAGTACTTGCTACGTCAATGGATACAAGAATACAACTAAGAGTGAAGTCAAATACTGTAATTCACAAGGCCAGCTGCAAGTCCGCATAACTTACAGCACTACAAATGATGCTGTGCTTCACTTCAGGACCCAATCTGGAATCCTGTGTTAGCTTTGTCTTCACCAAATCCAAGAGTGGCTTCCTATGAATCTTAGGGAGATTTTCTGACATCTCCATCACTTCGCACCCTTCTCAGTCAGTCATCTTCTTATACATGAGCGGCCATATCAGATGAATTATGAGCAGATGAAGAAATGAAAACTGCCAGGCGGACATTTGCTTGAGGACTTGCCAATGAGATTAGCTTTTCTCAGTCTTTGTCTAACGGCTCATCTGGTCTTGTGCACCCCTGTGTGTTTGGTGCCACCTGCACATTTGATTTTTGACAGGTAGCACAGCAATGCTCCAGAACTTTGGGGGGTCCACAGACACCAGTGGTACACTTGCTTTTCCAACACGTCATAGGTGACCCCACACCATTGCAAAGTTATTATAGTTTTGCCTTTTTATATTAATTTTTATTTCTATATTTTTTCTGACCTTACTTGGAAATTCAGTTTAGTTTTTGTTTTTCTTCATTGTGTATTTTTAGTTTTAATTTAGTTGTTATGTCACAAAGACATATCAATTTTATCTTTATATCTCTTCGATTCAGTTTTGGTTTTAATAATAATGTAATGGAGCGACTATGGATTTTAGTTTTGTTTCACAATCAGACAGAACTATACACTTAATGGATCTTCATATAATATTAGTTTAATGTCAGTGGAAGCTTACTACACTACATGGTTTACTATCTGGTTTTGTTTTTGTCTGTTAAAAACAAACATACAGTAATCAAAACCCGATACTGAATATGAACAATTGTACATCATTTTTAAAATATTTTCTATGTCATTTGTGCTGAACAAGCATTCGCTGACTGTTGGCACTTTTTATCTGTTCCTTTGATTGATTGATAGATAGATACTTTATTAATAATTAATAAAGGGGAAATTCCCATACTCCAGCAGCAGCATACTGATAAAAAAACAATATTAAATTGAAGAGTGATAACAATGCAGGTATAACAGACAATAACTTTGTATAATGTTAACGTTTACCCCCCTGGTGGAACTGAAGAGTCGCATAGTGTGATGGCGGAACGATCTCCTCAGTCTGTCAGTGGAGCAGGACGGTGACAGCAGTCTGTCTCTGAAGCTGCTCCTCTGTCTGGAGATGATCCTGTTCAGTGGATGCAGTGGATTCTCCATGATTGACAGGAGTCTGCTCAGCGCCCGTCGCTCTGCCACAGATGTCAAACTGTCCAGCTCCATGCCTATAATAGAGCCTGCCTTCCTCACCAGTTTGTCCAGACGTGAGGCGTCCCTCTTCTTTATACTGCTTCCCCAGCACACCACTGCGTAGAAGAGGGCGCTCGCCACAACCATCTGGTAGAACATCTTGATTGTCCAGAATGGGCCAATTTGTAATGAAATGTGGGTGAATTTTAAGGTTTGAGAGTTTTTTTTTTACTCTACAAGTCTATAGCACATCACATATCTCGATCCAACACAATGTGCTTAAAATGAATGCCTTCAATATTGCATTCAAAAATCTCCCCTACTGGGCTTTGTTATATCCTACCAGCCATATTGATTTCTGATTCCTTCTCAGGCACATATAATTTATAGACAGAATTTTGCCACCTGCAGGCCTGAAAAGATATCAAAAATCAGAAACGAGATACTACTGTGCTGTGACAGGTGTGACCTTGAAATTCACGGGGGCTTAGGAAGAAGAGGACTCAGTGTGCAGACCCCACCTAGCTGTACTGAGGGAAACAAAGAAAAACAAGCATGTAGTGTCGATGTTAGCGGCAGTGAGACTTGAATAGCCCACCGTAAGGACAGTAAACCCTTAATGAGCAAAGCAAGAGCAGGTAATAGGAGTGTGGAGGGGCATCAGAGATTAGGAGCAGTACAGACACTTTATAAACCTGCTTATCCAGAGCCGAGCACAGGAAACCTGGAGCCCAAGGCAGGAAAAATGTCTGCTATGCAATATGTACGATACGGCTGATGTTAAGAACAAAAAGAATATGACATTTCAACTATCTAGAGAGAAAAAAAATTAATAAAGGGAGACAGATATTTTAAAATATAATTCTGCTACTGGATTATTTTCACAATATCAAGTATTTTCAGCTGTGAATATGAACTAAAAACAATAAATTAATAAATAGAATAAATACAAAAACACTTTACTATGTTTAGTTTTTCACCAGTTGGCAGAGTTCAGTAGAGACTTTGCCAACTGAGGAACTTTACAAGGTTTGTATCGCTTCATTATTAAACAACCTTTTTAAATCAAAAGTGACTGATCAGCAACCATCTGCTGACGGCCTAGTCAGGTCTCCCAATCAGCGCAGTTTTATTTTCAAAAAGCGGCAGGTGAATTATTGTCAACAAAACGCAGACAGCTGAGAGAGAAACTGAAACGTTACTCACTTGTGATTTTTCTGCCCGCACAGTAAATGGCTTTCCGCGCCCGTATTCAGCTCGCTCTGTCACCACAAATGCTGCGTCACCAGCCGACGTTCACTGGATGAATTCATGCAGGCGGCTCGTGGTGGATGACTTTCTGTTTTAGAGTTAAAAGTTACAAGAGACAAAGACTAACAGCAAGAATATTCATTCAAAAATGAAAGCTAAAAAATATTTTTTGTAAATTATTACTTTATTTCAGTTAGTATTTCGAGCTACTTTAATAGTTTTTCATTTTGGTTTTGTTATTTATTTTTTTAATAATAGTTTCAGTTTTGATTTTAGTTTTTGTTAACTATAATAACCTTGTATTTAAAACGAGTTCAGTTCCTAGAGGCCTCAGGTCTAACTACAGGGTTGGCGGGTTTTCCTTTGCACTTTCTGTTCTCTCTTCAATCCTCGATGTCATTTTAATGTCTTGTTTTGACAGAAAGGGAAGGTGAAAGAAGCTGCCCAGCGTTACCAGTATGCCCTGAAAAAGTTCCCCCGAGAAGGGTTTAGTGAAGACCTCAAGACCTTCCGTGAACTTAAAGTGTCCTTGCTGCTCAACTTGTCTCGCTGTCGCCGGAAAATGAATGTGAGTAGTGAAGTCAACAAAAAAGTCATTCTAGCAGTGAGAAGCGATCACAGGAGGCCAACCATAATACACTGAGCGATAGATATGGACTTCGATTCCTGTTAATTATTTAATGATAGGAAATCCTTACTGCAGTGCATGGCACATTCCATGAGAGACCAGAGTCACAATTTCAATTTGTCTTTTGAAATCAGCAAGCCCATACCACCTCAGCAGGCTCCAGTGCCTCTGAACAATCAGCAGTTCTACTCAGAAGTCTTCACCTTTATTTTAGCTGCCTGTCTCCTGCTATTGTGACGTCCACCTCCATCCATCCCTGCGAATAGGCTTTCTAACCTGCAGGGAAAAGCCTGGGGATTGCTGGCAGAATTGGCACTCTAACGTCCATAAGAAAACGTCTCCCAGTATTCCACTCCATCTGAGCTATTGTGGTGCTGAGGTGTCACCCATCGCATGGCTGCACTCGGGTCCTAATCTGGGATCCAGAGCTGGTTTGTCAAGTGGTGGGTACAGCAATGCGCTGCTCCTAACCTCCTCTTTGTGACCATAGGCGAGGATAGAGATGTAAACCGAGTGGTAAATCAAAAAAACCTTTGTCTGAGGACTTGACTAGCATGTCATCATCCCAGTCTGTTCACAAAACTGAAACCCCTTAGGTACATAGTCTACAAATGTGGTCTGCATTTTGATGTCCCCTCCATTAAAACTGTGAGAAGGAGCAGAGATGAGACGTTCATTTGCCAGAGTCTCCTACTCACTTGCACTCCACAAATGCTCTCAAATGACTCTCCATAAAATATCAAAGGTTACCAAGTCTTAAGCCTTTTACTACCTTTATAAAATCGACGTTGACGGGACTGCCAGACTTCATAAGCCCTCCACCAATTGGCCAACTCTCCCATGGGCAAGGTGGAATCCTCATTATTTCTTTGGAATCTGAGGTTGAAATCTTAACGAGGCTTTACTGGAGAGGCTAAGGAGTCTGATCCTTAAGTAGTTGCTCCCTTTCTAAAAACAGGGACCATCACCCCAGTCTGTCCAAGATTTGGTCTTGTCCACTCCTCAGGCCTTCTATTGAGAACAGACCAGGGTCCAACCCTTGTTTCTGGCACTGCATCCTGTGTGGAGTGCAAGTGTCTGCCAGGTTTTTGTAGTTGCTTGTAGTGTCGATGTCAACTCTTCAAAGGTCAGTACTTGGTGTGGATGAGAACAGCCTGGCCAATGTCCCGTCTCTCTTTTGAGAGTCATCCAGTCATTTGGCAGCTGAAGAGTCCAGACGTGGGTCCTGTATATCATAATCTTCAGACTACAATATGGCAGATTTCCCATGTGGCAAAGACTTCACGTTATAAACAGCTTCTTGTTATGTTAGTCCTCTATCTTAGACATGCTGCCAAGATTTTTCCATTTCTATTGCCCATGACTACGCCACGCTAGGCATAAATGTCAATTATCCATTAATTAATCAGCAGCATCAAATTGTTTAAAAACAATAGGCTGCTCGTCGTGTCTTGTGATGTATTTTCTTTTTTCATTTTCTTACAAACACCCAGTGTCTTTTCAGAAGTGGAGTGTGAATCTTCTACAGCTGACCACACACACACACTTTACTGACATAACAGATGTTTGTTTTATTGATTTTACTACCTCTGGGCAGCATCAACAAATCCACTCATTTACTGTGAGGAGCCAGGAGTCGAGCTTTGTAGCTTCAGCCATTGGCACAAACAACACAGTTGTTACCTTGTCTTTTACTTTTGTACCACAGTTTTGTACGAGTTTTTGAAAAGTCTTCATTATCTTACAGGACTTTGGGATGGCTGAAGAATTTGCCACCAAGGCGTTAGAATTGAAACCAAAATCCTATGAGGCATATTATGCCAGAGCCCGGGCAAAACGCAGCAGCAGGTAAGAAGGACAGTCCAGAAAAAAACGGGCATGTGCCAGCCTAAGGGTACAAACGGGTTCAAGACCTGTTAAACCTTTTCAGCTGTTTAAGACTCTTTTGATCTTTAGCTTGCAATTCACACAACTGCACTTGTGATTTCAGGTTTTCATATCTGAATTGACGTGAATTATTCAATCTAAATTTCTACAGTACTTTTACCTGCCTGGTTTAGGAAAATACAGGGTGAGCCAAAAAGAAGAAGTACCACCACACTTCAAATGTTTATTCTACAAAAACGCTACAAGATCAAATACATTTCATTACGACACAAGAAAGGGGATACAAAGTAGATTTTTATCACTGTGTTTTAAAAATGTTTTCAAGGCGGTGGCCATCATTAGCGCTACACTCTTCGAGACGATTTCTGAATGCTCGCGTGACTCGGGCGGCCATTTCATGGCGAATAGCGTCCTTGAAGGCTTCAAGGTTTTGAGGTCGTTTGTGTCTATCCCTTCGACTTGAGATAGAAATCGCACGGAGCGAGATCAGGCGAACGTGAAGGCCACCCGACATCGCCGCACAGGGAGATCCGCTTCCCTGGAAACGTCTCCCGTAAAACTTGCATGGATCTCTGTTGCTCTATCCTGTTGACACCAGGCACCCGCCACATCCATTTCTTGCAGTTGGGGCCACAAAAAGTTCTCTTAACATCTCAATGTAACGTTCTGAAGTGACGGTGACCGTTGCTTCTCCCTCCTCAAAAAAGTAAGGGCGTATAATCCCAAATTCTGCAACGGCGCACCAAACTGTAACACGGTGCTCACTGTGCAGGGGTCTCTGATGAAGTTCACCAGGGTTGGTTTCAGCCCAATAGCGAAAGTTTTGCTTATTCACGCAGCCACTGAAATGGAAACGAGCCTCGTCACTGATCTCGCATGACGATGGCATCGCGATGAACGGTTGGCAGAATGTTGGCTCACAACTCTTTACGGCTCTCCCAGTCTCTCTCAGTGAGTTCCTGCACTGCCAATTAATGGAAATTAATGTACAAAATCAAAGACGTGTTAGAAATGCTGAAGGCTTTAGAGCGCTGAATGTCTAGGGGACTGCAAAGTGGATGTCCTTACAGCTTGGACGTTTTAGGCGTTTGTACAGTCCGAGGATGGCCTGGAGGTTTTCTGTTCGATGTTGTACCCGTCTAAATTTAGAATTCTTTTCCGATTTGGGACGTCACTGTTATGAGAAATGCTGAAGTGCGTTTGGAAGACACATTGCGTCGTTATGATGAATTTGTTGTTTTTGAAGAACACTTCGACAGCAAAAGCATGGAGCACACAAGACCAAGGCATGTGGCCGACTGAAAACCACAAGGGATCGCCTATCATAGGACCCCCCCCACCCCAACCCACTCAGCTCCCTCTACCTCACGAGCGCAGTGGCCTTTAGAAATGTGCGTCTTCATTTTTGGCCACCCTGTATTTCCTGGTAATGTTTGCATAATTACGGCTAGCACCCCAAGTCAAGTGACTCTCTCCCTGTTTTCATCCTGATGCATTCAAGATGGATACTGTGAACTTACCACTGTTGTCTTTTCTTTGCCCTTGCAGGCAGTTTGCTGCAGCCCTGGAGGACTTGAATGAAGCCATCAAGCAGTGTCCAAATAACCGGGAGATTCAGCGGCTGCTTTTGCGAGTGGAAGAGGAGTGTAATCAGATGAACCAGCAGCAAGAGGAGCAAGTAGAAATTGAGCAGCCACCTTCACCACCACCGCCGCCTCCTCCTCCTCCTCCTCCACCTGTGGAGGAGCCTCCTCCACCTCCTCCTCCTCCTCCACCACCACCTGAGCCACGACTTGAGGATATGGAGCCTGTGCAAGATCTCTTTGATGAGGACTACCTGGAGCAGGACTTAGACAATATGTCCATTGGTCTGCAGACAGATTCTGGGCCCAGCCCTACTGGACTTCCCATCATACAGAGCCCACCACCTTCTCCAGCCCACAGAGACTCTGCATATCTCTCAGGAAGTTCACCACTGGGTCAATCCTTTGACTTCCGCCCCAGCCCACCTTCAATGGCATCTCCAACCCGCCAAAGCTACCAGTCAACCTCACCTTCTCTTTCGCCCACCCATCAGAACTCCCACTATCGACCAAGCCCGCCTCACACTTCTCCAGCACACCAGGGATCATCCTATCGTTTCAGCCCCCCTCCTCCTCTTAGTAGCAGTGGAGGAAGCCAGGGAAAGGACTACCAAAGCCCCCCACCTTCTCCGTTACGTAGGGGGCCACAGTATAGAGCCAGTCCTCCATCCGAGAGCATGTGTATCTACAGACCCCAGTCGGGATCACCTGTGCGGTATCCGCAAGAGCAGCTGCCTGGAAGGCCCAAATCACCTCTGTCAAAGATGAGCCAGAGATCTTTTCAGCTAACTTCCCAGAGTTCCCAGACGTCTCAACACCCACAGCAACAAGGGCTGCGCCTACAGCCGGCCAAAGCCCAAATTGTCCGTACCAACCAGCCCAGTTCAGCCGTCCACTCCAGTGCAGTTATGACTGGTGGCCCATACGGGCAGATGGTGCACTCCATTAGTAGTCGTTATCAGGGAACCTCAATGGATGTTGATACCCGCCTAGTCTACCAGCCATCCCTCGAAGGAAGGCCCATGCAGCAAGTCCAAGCTAGCTTAAGTGCAGGGGCCATTTGTCAGCATGGTGGGAGAGGCGGAGTGGACTCGGGCTTGGCTAAAGAAGATCTTCCACAGAGGCCATCATCGGCTTATCGAGGCGGAGGGGTGCGCTATAGCCAGACCCCTCAGATCAGTCGTAGTCAGTCTGCTGCCTATTACCCTGTATCTAAACACGAGCTTGAACGTTCTGCAGCTATCCCCCAGTGCCAGCTGGGATCTCCAGAGATCCCTCATATTGTGCGTCGGCCTGTCAGTGCAAACACTTCCGAGATCAAGCCTCACCCCCCAACTCCACGACCTCTGATCCATTCCCAGAGTGTGGGCCTCCGATTCTCCCCGTCCAGCACAAGCCTTTCCTCTGGATCTGCCTGCAACCTGGCACCTAGCTTCCGCCCGTCTGCTTCCATCCAACAAATGGAGATCCCACTCAAGCCGGCCTACGAACGCTCTTGTGAGGACCACTCCCCTGTCTCTCCAACTCAAGGAGGAGAAATAAGAGGTGGTTATCAAGGGGAGACCACCCGATCTAGGACAACCCCGTTTATGGGTATCATTGACAAAACAGCCCGGACTCAGCAGTACCTCCACCAGCCGTCGCGTCCCTGGGCCATCTCGTCATTGGACACAGTGATTACCAGCCCCACCTCCCCTGGCAGCCTGGCCCAGCAAGGGGGTGTGGGTGGTGGCTCTTCCTATAGTCCCCCTTCTTCCCTGGGAAACATTGCATATTACAACAAGACAAATAATGCCCAAAATGGACACCTGCTCGAGGATGACTACTACGCACAGCCACCGCCTTCACTTGGTAAGCTTGCCAACGGCTCACGCTCAAGCAGTGGGGGAGACCTTTTGGAGAGGGTAAGCCAAATGCCAACATATCCTGATGTCAAGGTGGCCCGGACGCTGCCTGTAGCGCAGGCGTACCAGGACAACCTCTACCGTCAACTTTCACGTGACGCCAGGCAAGGGCAAACGTCACCTATCAAACCAAAGAGACCTTTTGTTGAGTCAAATGTATAGAAGTGCTCGGGGGCGGGGAGGGGAGGGTGGGGGACCTCTAACAGGTAAAGGAGGACAGAGGGAGGCAGCACAGGCAATTCCCACAGACACGGTGGGTGCCAGGCTTCTAAATTCCTAGAATGCCAAGTCTAAAACTAAGGCCACCAAGTGGACCGAGTTAGAGAGATTAGCAGGCCAAGTGCTTGGAAGGACTGGTGGTGTTGGGGTTCTTGCCTTTTTATCCCTCAGAAATCGAGAGAAGCCCAAGGGGTCTTGGGAGCAGTTGTCCGTACACTCTCATGCAGCACACGCATGTTTGAGGCTGCTCGCCCGAGCTTGTCACTCGCACGCGTGCGGGCAGGTTTTTGCGCCGGCAATTCTTGCACAATGAAGCCCTTTGGTTTTCAAGCCCTGATGCCACCTGGAGAGATTTTTTTTTTTAATCTTCTTATAATAAAGGCTAAATATGTATAAAATAAAACATGTTCACTTCAATTGTGGCTTCAGTTCTATTAAAGCAAACCCTTAGAGGGCGGCATTTCTGTCGGAAGTTAGTATGTTTTTAGAAACAACCAAAAAAACGGATAATTTATTCCATGAATATTTTGTCTTCAATTAAATTCAGATTCCAGTATCCATCCCGAGATTCTGGATTCACTTTGTCTGTGTAATGGAAATGCCAGCGCTGGGGAAAGTGCGCCCTCCCGACTCCTTGGCGTCTCTACGCCGTGCTAACACTCTGCCTTTTTGCTCTTTGTAAATACGTCCGATACGATGGAAGCCCAGTGTCGTTACCTGCCAGTTCTGTGGCAGACACTTCATTTCACCGTGTGGAAGCCATCTGCACGGTGCTGTAAGAAATAGTTAGCAATGTTCTATAATGTAAATGTTAGAGACTTGCCTGTATTAAAATATTTATCATTTAAGTTATAACAAGAAATTTGACATTTGTTTTAATGGTTAATATTGTTATCCACCTGCAGCACATTTTAATTGGCGTGAAACTGTAAAGGGAGGCAGGGGCATTTAGACGCCATGCTTTCTGCACTCTCCTCAAATTCATATCAGGATGTTTTGTTATCTTCAGATTACTTCTCATCTGGTAAAAGTGCATCAAAACAGTTGTGGCAGAAATGGTGTTGTGCTCTGAATCAAAGCCCATGTTTCTGTCAAGAATCTGAATTGGTGAACTTCTAGGCTGGGGTCCCACCTAAAGTTCACACAAGCCTTTCTCTCAGGTAAAAGGTGATGTGAATTTATGTTTACAATTTGTGTGTCCTTTAAGTAACCTGAAGAAGAGTTTTGTGTAACGCTGAACACGTTGATTAAAATGAGCACAAAGACCCCCTGACTCTTGACAGACAACCTTCCGGCTCAAGTATCACAACTCGGCACGCCAAGGGAGGCAAGATGGTGGGTTACAGGGTGCGGGTCTACTTGCCCCATATAGGTTACTGGGAAACAGCCAGGCCTCCAACCATTGGGGGGGGGGGGCGGCGTCCATGTCGTTGCGCACTCATGATGTTAATTTTGCCAGCCCCACCCTGAGCACTTAGGGAGTTTAAAAAAAAAAAAAAAAAAAAACTCTGGGAATATAAGGGTGTTTTGTTTTATTGTTTTAAAATTATTTGTGCAATTTTTTTCTTTTTAACAGCCAAAGGCGCTGAAATTTATTATTATTATTATTTTTTGTTAATTCCAAGTCTCTGCACTAACTGATTGTGGATAATTTACGGGCGCACTTTATTTATTTTTTTGTTAAGACAATACTGGATTATTTGTGATTACTTCTATTAATAGAAATAGATAGGAGTTCTTGTCCATTGTGTTTTTTGTTTTTTTAACTTTTTTTTGGTTTTGAAGGAAACATAAATACGAGCTGACTTGATACCTTTATAGCACAACGTTATATCTGCTGTACATATGGCAAAGTAGAAATCAGTCAGCGCTGGGTTAGCAGACATCAGCAGACACTCCACACCCCAGCAATTCTCAATGGCTGCACATCTTAACACGGACAGGATTTGTGCCCAGTGTTCCATTTTCTTTGATTATTTGTCAACTTTTCAAAATGTTTGTTGCCAAAATGAAGCAACCGAGGATGTCCTTGTTGGTTCCAAGACTCCCTCCAGGTTTGAAATATTCTCCGCTTCCGCACACAATACCCCACAGCAGTGATCTGTAAAGGAACAAGGAATGAGGGTCGTCGTCTGTCATATCAAACACGCCGACATATGCAGATATCGTAAGACAGTTTATTTTTTTAAATCTTTGTGCGCCAAGGTCTTCCAAAGCCGACTTCCATTTATTAGGAGATATCAGCAATAGCAGGCCCAATGACTTTTCCATATTCTGTTTCCCCTCGTCTCATTTATTTTTGAACTGAAGTGAAAGCCATTTTTTTGGATGTTTAGAAGAACTGTTTGGTTTTTTTTCTTAAGCTTTGTCATGTAAACTACAGTCACATGGACGCCATATCTTCAGCACAGCTTGCAGGGTTTCTTAGGACGTGTATCCTATTGGTAGGGAGATCATTTTTATGGCAAAGATGGTGCCCACTGACAAAATTGGGGGGTGGGGAGAGAGGAAAAAAAAGAAGGTACAGAAGCACATAATAGATGAAGAATGTGTACCCTACAGAGAACCACAAGAACCCCAGATGGGCCTGTGGTCTTCTCTTCAGACACTTCCATGCGCCACAATTTGCCTCTCAGTCCATCAAGGGCTGACTTGACTGCCTGACAGCACAGCTGTGTCGGTCCCAGAGTCGGGTCAGATGTACGCCCTATGGCCCAACCTTCCTGCAGATGCTTTATATTTCCCCTGGACGCTCGTCAGGAGATCCGTTACACATGGCATCCACTTCCAGTGCACATTAGGGTTTCAGATTCGTTCAAGCCATCGATTTGACTTGTGCGTTTACATGCGTGCACAGATGTGGACTGCTGAATACGTAGAGTGGCCCTTTACTTTGGTGTAAGATGCTACACTTTTGTTTATAAGAAGTTCTTTTCTTTGTTTTATTTATTTACCTAAAGCAATGTCAGATATGTTTGTATATATTCAGTAGGCTGTGTTTTCTGCATCAGGCGGCAGCTTTGAAACCCTGATGGTGTGTGAAATGAAGGAAATGAGAAGAACCCAACCCCATAACTGACTGCTATTTGCTGTGGAACTGTAGGGGGTTTTATCTTTCTATTATTTTTTTATTTTATTTTTTTTTTTAATTATTCAACTGGAAAATTGCTGGGGATGACAGTGCGGTAATTAAGTTCTGCAATTTAAATAAAAGGACTTGAAGCATTTTGTTTTCTAGGATTCCAGTGTAAAATAATTCTCTGTACATTATCTGATGCATGTTTTGTTCTTTCTGGATCACCTGTGTATTAAAATACAAAATCAGCTGTGATATCAATATTGTATGAAGGGGGGCACCTGGTGAACAGCACCAGTCCCCATCTCTAGTTTCACAAGAGGGGAATAAAAAAGAAAATGGAAAAAAGTTGGGATTTTCCATTGCTGTATTTGCTTGCCGAGCGGAGTTCTCTTGTCTGTACAATGTGAGCTGTGCGATCGCCGTTATAGTTGAACACTCAAGAATGCATTTTTATGATACAGACTGTAATCTGTACAAACACTGTATGTAAGAAAGAAGTACATATTTATAAATGGTGACCACTTCAGCAGAAAAAAGAAAACTACCAGTTTTATGGTGTTGACTGTTTTCTTAAACACACTTTTTAGTGTGTAAGGTATTTTCTTTCTGGAGCCTAGATAATGGCTTTGTTTAATTTGTACATCTGAACATTAAGGATATTCCCAATGAACATGCTAATATACAGTATTCGTTATTAACGGCTGTTGTTTAGGTAGGAACATATATTTTTTGTTTGAGCTGAAATCACCCAAGGAATGGCAGGCTGTTTTTTGACTATGAAAACAAAAAAAAAACTCCCAAGAGGAAATGGGACTGGTGTCTTATATACTATACTTGAATGGGCAGTGCACTGGTGCCCAGGCCAGCACTGCTCCTGCTTCATGGCCCCAGTGCCCCGTGTTTGAATTCCATGCCTGTTATCTAGGTACAATTTGTGTGTTCTCCTTGTATCTTGTGCATTTTTCCATCTTGGCACTCTGCATTTCATCCCATATCCCCAGAGACACACCAGTTATGTCAACTGGTGCCCACAAACTGGCCCTGTGCTTGGTCTGTTGCAAGTCTTGTGCAGAATGCTGCTAGGTTAGGCTCCAACCTCCTTTGACCCTGAATTGGATCAAGTAGGTGGAGAAGGTATTGATGAGATGGTAACTGTGTCCACCAATACATCTGAACCACAATTGGCACATTCCTTACCAGTCTTCTATAAAGCTTCATACTTTATACTGAAACAGAAGTTGGCAGTGAATGGTGTAACACACCTCTGTACCGGTAAGGGTCTCCTAGTAATGACGTGTTACTATGTGTTCTAGTATTGGGTGGTGCCTGGACACGGGACACTAATTTAAAAGCAGGCTTGTGGTTGAATTACATGCCTATACTGGCTGGCCTGGTTGATAGTGTTTATGATTATATGTGCATCCTAGCTTAGTGCTTAACGTCCGAGTGCAGAGGTGTCAGCTAATTGAAATTAATAATAATACATTTAATGAATTCAACAGTGAAGATGCAGTCCACCCCACCTATGACATAACTTGTGACATTAAGTCAAGTGTGTTGTTCTCAACATGAAGAAAAGCATTTGTTGCATGTACCAATAAAATGCAGTACATTATTCATTCCAACATTGAGTCATGGAGGAAGTCCTAATCCCATTGGAGCGTAGTGACTTTACACAGGAGCTCAAACTCTGGTCCTGGGAGGCCACCATGCCTTGTTATGCATTGGCACATTGACTCCTACGTTCATTTTGCTGTATTAATGAGGGCAGATCACTGGACTGTTTTATGGACTTAAATGACATCAGTACTCCTACCTATCATTTTTTTTATTTATGGCACATCACAAACAGTAACGTCAAATACATCCAGCAGCGTAACTGCTGGACAGGCTGAATTAGTTTACATTATTTAAATGTACCCGGGGAAGTGTGACACTCAAAAACTGAGAAAATGAAGGTGCTTACAACACGCCAGACACCCTGAAAATGTGAACCGTGAAGACTGTGATGGATTTTAAATGGCAAACACTCAATGAAATGAATGCGAGAGAAGTGTTGGCCAGTGCTCATAAAATCTAAAATACTGTATTCAACTAAAAACAGAACTATCCATGACCATCAGCATAACCTCAAATGTCCAGGCCTGTGTCAGTACGCCTGTGCAGATAAGACTAAGACTTCAGAGTTTGCAGATGTCAAAAGTTCTGACCACTTGTCCTTGTTCTACCTATGCCAGAGCAGTTGAGAAGGTATCAGGCACAAGCTCTGAACTGGACACCAGTCTATTGTAGGACACAGTCACCCATTAGATTAGCTATTCTGGCTGCATACTAGTGTGCCAGGACCCACTCTGCTTAAAATGCTGTATAAAATAGTTTTCAGAATCATAAACAAAGCAGCACAATGGCTAGCTTGCTTTTTCTCAGCACCCCAAGCCCACCCCCCATACATACACACACAGAGACCTCCATTCAGAGCTTGATTTCTCTGTTCCTAAGCCAATGTCAAGTGTCCCCATATCCTCAATGTTCACATTGTGTGGTCTATCTGGGCACACTCTGCCCACCTCCTAAAGACACATAGGTAGCAGCTTCCCTCAGGCTGGATTGGATAAAAGTGGGTTCAGAAAATAGAGAGACTGACAAATGGAAGTTGTCCCTGCAGCACAGTTTTGAGCGACTGATTCTCAGATAGGTGTGGGTCCTTTTATAATTCATATTAAAACAGAGCAATGGAGTATTATCAATACAGATCAGCCCCAGTACTCCGCACTGTTTGACTCTGCGGTTTAAAGCACATGGGAGGACAGAGCTGCTTGAAGTCAGTCAATCTGAAGGGTCTTAGAGATCACATCTGTAAACCAAGTCCACCTACAGTGGTGGACATCAAAACAAGTCTACAATGACACCACACGCTCAGATATTTTCTGGTCCCATCTTATTTTATAATGTAAAGACACAGATGTACTCTATTTAGCTGTACATATAACATGATCACTTTTACAAATCCCACAACACCTCCACAGCAGTAGCATCTCAATAAATACGCAGATGATTTGTTCAACAGCAGAATCACAAGTGAACAGAATACAATGCAGAGCCATGAAGAGTCGTTACTACACACAGGAATCCGAAGGGACAGGCAGGAAGGACTTCAGGTGTTCTTTAAAATCCAGAGAGAATTAAATGGTTTACAAAAATGTGCCATCTGCTGCTAGTTTTATTTGGAGTCTTCTCATTTATGCTGCACCAATAATACAAAATACTAAAATGGACAACTGGGGAGTAAAGTCCTCTTTACTTGAAGGACTTTTATCTCCCAAAATGGCACTTTGGCTAGCACTCATTAATACAGGAAACAAGGGCTCCTTTGGTTTATATCAAAAAGCTGCAAATGAAAACATTAAAACAGCAGAAAAATATTAGTCTCCATGAACAACCAACACCCTGTCGTTAGCTCAACCCAAGGTCACAACACAAAACTCTCAAAATGTCGGTAAGAAGTCAACAGGCTCCATGACAGGACAGAACGTTTCAAACAGAAATACTGAATTAGGAGTCTGTTCATGGCAGCAGCTCCAACATGTCTAAGTGTGCACTCAATTTTTATAAATATGCTTTGTTTTATTCCTCCCTTTATAAAGTGCATTTTACGAAACATAATTGCATTGTTTAGTAGTAATACGGAGAACATCTGGTCATAAATTCTGTTAATCTACGATGTAAAATCATGATGGCTTGTTGAATTTGTGAAGGTGGCCAATTAATTACAGTAAATGTAAAACTTATTTAAGTTGGGGAATATATTACATAGGAAAACAAAAAACTATGCAGATGAGTGTGGTCGAATGTCATACATGCTTATACAGTAAAAAGGAAGGCCATCAGCTACCCTTGAACATAAAAGTCAGTAGATATGTGGAAAAGTAATCTGCAGCTAAGGGAATCTCCATGGAGCCATGTGTCTTCAGTTCCAAGGGATGTGCAAATCCTTGCAATGGGCTTAAGCCAAATTCTTTGCAGTATGCTCTGATGTAACTAATTTGTGGATGATTTGTAATTTCTCAGCATCCTTTGAAGATTTCCCAATATCTGTGATATGGCTAAAGTGCTGTAAAGACTAATGGATATGGAGTACACATCTCAAAAACAAACAACTCTTGGAAAGTAAAGTCAAAACAAGCAAAATACGTGAAAATATGATCTAAAAACTACCATTTTTACCTCTGTCTTTTAGCAGCATTTTGACTGCATTAAGTAATTGCTTCATCATGGCACACAGAGACTGAAGTTCCAGCACAAGGGTAGTTAGTTACTTTAACACATTAAAGGTAAAGGCCTCAGACCAACACCAGGCTCAGGGTGATCCAAGGTCCTCCCCTTCAGTGAAAGTCTTAAAGTCCATGGAGAGGGCTTGCTCTTCTGGATTAGGGGGGCGTTTCCATTCTTCTCTTGTGGTGACATAGCCCACGGTGACACCAAAAATCACCAGCAGTAGTCCTAACACATTGGCCAATACACCTTCTGAAGATAATTTGGAGTATTCACTACTGTAAAAAGAAATATATATTAATAGGGAAAAGTCATAAGATTATTGAATAAGATTCCAAGATGACTACAAAAAATGAACAAAAAAAACAAAAAGTTCAAAAGACTTTATAAAACAATGGCAGTATTAAAACAAGGCATCAAATATTCACAAATGGTTTAGTGGAATAAATGCTGGCAGTGTGGCACTGTAAAAGGTCACATTGAGCACCATCAACAAAAGATAAAATGACAGTGTGACATAAACATTGGACAGGAATTAACAATGCACTAAACAACAGTACAAGAAGCACATTATTTTTATAGAAATGGGATGGAGTGTTAGCTCTCTGAGAAAGAGGTCTACACATTAGCCTGAAGTGGATGGATAGTGGATGCAATGGCTCTGGTGGTGTGCTACTCATAGCCCCTCTGGTACACTGTGACCAGATTTAAACTCACCTAATACTGAACATCACCTTCTCTGTAACCCCGAGCAGGCAAGTGCCAATGGAGAGGGCAAACAGCCCCAGCCCAAAAAAAATATGCAGAGGAATATACCAGCTACGTAGAGAGAAGGCCGCTCCAGGGAACAGGAAGAACGTCAGGCCCATCACCCACTGTAAGGACATGAAAAAGAAAGTGTTAAAACACCTAGTGCACATTGGCTGGGCTACTTGCTTTGTTTAAGGAATGCTAAAACTTCTATATTACCAAAGAATATTACATATATACACAGAATTCAGGAAGAAGACTTTCTGCACACTTTACTGTGTAGTAGATTTCATTTTTTTTAATTGATAAATTTGCCATTTTTGCCTATCAGTCTTCACTCTGTGACATGACAAAATGAAAGTTTTCAGAAAAGGTATCTAAATTTCTTAAAAAATCAAAAAACTGAAATCTCTCATTCCTAGAAGTATTCAGACCCTTAATTCAGTATTTTGTAGGAGCCCCTTTGGCAGCAACTCCAGCTTTGAGTCTTCATGGGTCTAGGATTGGCATTAAGCAGACGATGAGCAATGCCTGCTCTTTGCCAGAAACGGTGTTTGGAGTTCTTCCCAGAAAGTTCAATTTCTGTCTCATCAGACCAGAATCTTTTTCCTCCTGCTCTCAGAGTCATTTTAAATGAATGCTTTTCATCTGGTCACTTTACCATAAATGCCAGATTAAGTGCTGCTGAGATGGTCATCCTTCTGACAGGACTTCTGAAGCTCTGTTAGAGTGACCATTAGGTTCTTGACTACCACTCTGAGCAAGACCCTTCTTGTCTGGTTACTTAATTTGGACAGATGGCCAACTCTAGGAAGGGTCCTGGTGACTGCAAACTTCTGTCACTACACAATTATTGAGGCCACTGTGGTCCTGGAAACATTCATAGCATTACAAATGATTTTATCCCCATATAAATGGGGGTCTACAAAGAGTTCCTTGGACTTTATGGCTGTTGTGGTTTTTTTTGGGGTTTTTTTTTTTTATTGTGTCCTGACATGCAGTGTGAATTGTTGTACCTTCTACACGTGTCCCTTTTAAAATGATGTCCAGTCAATTCAATTTGCCACAAGGAAAATTAAAGCAAAGAGGAGGCACCTAAGCACAATTTGGAGTGCCATGGGCAAAGAGAATGAAAATGTCTAGGAATCAGAGATACTGGTTTTTGATTTTTTTTTTGAAATTGCAAACCTTTCTGAAAACACATCTTTGTCATTATGAGTTATTAATCATGGATTGGTTGGGCAAAAATGGCAGATTTATCCATTTAAAATTAAACTTACAACATAATGAAGTGTGTAGAAAGTGGTTTGAAGAGTTTTTGACTTCTTTGTATATTATATATATTTATGAAAATAATGACCCTATAAACCTGTATCTTGCAAGAACTAAAAATTAAATTTAAGGCAAAAGCAAAGAAAAAGAGAGTCAAACTATTTATAACAACTTTTTTTTCTCATTCACACCAAGTTATGTGACTTTTCCTGAAAATTTGCTGCTCAAATTGATCCTGTAAAGTTCTCCATCTTAATTAATAGAATGTCATTACATTTGATCTGACAGCAAAGTTACAGAGATCCAACTAGACTGTAGTGGACCTGATCTCATGTTAAGAGGGGCTCCACAAAAGCCAAGAAAGGCTTTAGACAAAAAAATCCTCAGAACTCTAGGCCTCTTAACATAAAGCTGGCTTAGCCCTGAAAATCACAGGGCCAAGCTTATAAATCCAGACAGTGAAAGAGGAACCCTGAAGAAATCCCTGGCTGTAATAAGAAAACCGTGATCTGATATTAAGCATTGTCTCTCAATATACTATATATATATATATATATATTAAAAGAAATGATTCTGAACCAATTCAGAAATGAGCAGAGCGAGAACAAAAGTCCAGGTAATGTTTGCCTTAAGGGCAAGCTGACAAATACCAAAATCAAGTCCACAATGCAAACATTAAATCAAAGTCCAAAGCAGAGTTATGAACAAGAACTTCACAGAATTGCTTACAAATTCTAAATTAGTTGAAGATCTAAAAAATTTAAAAAGAAAAAGAAGATCCAAACAAACATAAGAAAAAGTACCTCCACAGTCAATGGTGGACCCTTTAGGTTTCATAGAGGTAGAGAGCAGCCCCCAAGGGGCGCAACATATAAAGGACAAAGAATATCACAAACATTACAATGACTAACAGAATTGACATAAAATATAAACAAGTAATGTTAAAGAATTCTACAAAACAAAAGGGGTGGTTTGCACATCCTCCTAATTCTAACTGGGAGGGGACCTCAGGGCACACCCAGGACACACTGGACAGATTAGATCTCAAGTTACCCCCAAGGAGGAGATGGAGGTGGAGGCGGCAAAGAAAAGGGATATCTGGGCATCACTTCTTAGGCTGCTGCCCCCATGACCTGGAATCAGATAAGTGGCAGAAAATGGATGGATGGATGGAAAGAAAGAAAAATAAAAAGATAAAACACAAAACATTTAACAAAAAAATGATCTGTTAAAAGATTCTGGCCAAACCAAACAACTGGTCTTGAAACACCAAGGAAGGAAGAATGGCACACAAATTGAAGAACAGGGGAGTCAGGGCTTTAAAATGAGGGGTTCTGGGCACATGTTCCTCTGGCATAAACAGCGTAGCAGTAGGGTGTCGTGCCGTGTTAGTCGTTACGGATGCAATGAGAAGTCAAGCAAAATGACACCTTTTATTGGCTAGCTGAACAGATTACAAGGGCAGCTCAGGCCCCTTCTTCAGGTAGGTTGAGGGGGCCTGAGCAGCCTCGAAAGCTTGCATATTGTAATATGTTCAGTTTGCCAATAAAAGGTTTTGCTTGACTTCTCATGGCATGAACAGTGATATCCCAAAGTGCATGTAGTTCTGTCATTTCAAACAAGGGGACATCAAAGAGTCACCTTGTTGTAATTTGAATGATATTATTTGAGTTTGCATACATTTTAATAAGACTCAGTAAAATTTTGCTTTAAAATTAACAAAAACTAAACACGTATTTCTAAATAAGACAACAATAAATGCATACGTAACATTGTCTGATATGCTTAGTCCAATTCAGGGTCATGGGAGCCTGGGAGTCTATCCCAGCAGCTGGATGTGCAAGGCAGGAAGCAGTGTTGGATGATGGTCCAGTATACCATGGGACCCATTCACGCACACACTGTCACTCACACTAACTTGAGGCCAGGTAGCCAAACCTGCATAGCTTTGGGGATGTCCGAGGGGAATTCACACAGATGCCTACTGCAATAAAAAGTGGAACAAAAATAAAACAATAAACAAAATGTCATTGAGGTTGATGAGACAGACATACGCACCTGAACACAGAAGATGATGAAGGTCATCATCCCACACCAGCTGTGCAGGGAGTACATGTGAGTAACGCCGCTCTTGGAGTGCGAATCAAACACAGCTGTGAAACCTGCACAATGGTACAATCTTCAGGTCAAGATGGACTTCAGACATTGGGGATGCAAAGCAACACTTTGAAATATCAAACCAGACAAAGGTTTAAGAATGAAGGCTGTGGTCATTATGCTTAACATCACACTTGACCTTTCGTTTTGCATGTGGCAGATGATAGGAACACACAATGGGACAAAATGACTGGACCATACAAAACAGGGCGATGCTCATAGTAGGGACTGGTCTCTCTCCTGTTAGGTACTGAATAACAAATAATAAGGTGACATCCCATTATGCACTATAAAAAAAAAAAAAAAAAAAAGCCACGTTGACTAATTCTTAGAAGTCGTGCAATAAAACAAACAGCCTGTGCTTCACTCCCTTGGGCTGTTTGAGGTTGACTGTAATAGTGCTGATGACAGAAGTGGGAGGAAAGGTGAAGGAATATTTAATAAGAAGAAGACTGAAAGGAGGAGGTACAACTTAAACCATGTTTGGATCCCTCAAGGGCATTCACAAAGGAAGCAAAAAATGCTCAAAATCAAAGCAGAATGCTGAAAAGATGAAGAGAGGCACAGCCATGGAGACGCACCACAAGGGGACCAGTGGAGGAGTTTCTCTTACCTACAATGGAGATCACAAGTGCAATGACATGGATTACACCGTGCAGGATTTTTGTAGTCCTCTTCTTTTCATTTCTAAACACCCTGTACACAAGGATAGCTGTGGAGAGAAAAGAAGAACCCTGCTGTCAAACGGCACTAGGAGCTCAGCCATCAGTTGTGCGCTGCCTTTTAAGGGTGAAAACCATTTCAGAGTCCTCTATGTAAAGATATAAATACAGCTGCCATCCATGATGCCTTCATTACATTTCCATACCCCCCCCATTTGCATTGTTTAGTGTACTTAAACATGTCAGTTAGTGGCCTGAGGGTAGCAGTGTAAGTTCAACTCCTCATTCTCTGCTTTACTGGTGTGAGAGAGCGCTCAAGGCACCATATCAAGTTTCACTGATTTTGATACCAGGTGCTGCCAAACATTACACTGTTAAACAAAAAATAATTCTAATTTCAAAAGAGCCTACTCTGTCCCCACACATCAGTTTTGATGTCTACACTTTGAAGAAGAAACAAAAATGAGGCCAGGATCCTCAGGTTTGGTCCCAAAGGGCTACAATGGCAGTAGGTTTTGCTTCAACTCACTTGTTTAATTTGACATCAGACTCTGACCAATGTCAACATTTTTGGCTGTTGGTGTTTTTATTCTTCTACATCAGGTCATTCTTATATTGTACATCCAACCCA
Organism: Erpetoichthys calabaricus; assembly: GCF_900747795.2. Lineage (NCBI taxonomy): Eukaryota > Metazoa > Chordata > Cladistia > Polypteriformes > Polypteridae > Erpetoichthys > Erpetoichthys calabaricus. The sequence goes on from NC_041407.2 coordinate 103,459,076, forward strand.
CCACACACACCAATTATATTCCAAATGATTTATGAGCTGGTTTATTTGCAATTCCTAATCCATCTTTTTTTTTCTTGTAACAATTAATTTAAACAGATAAAAGTCTGGATGGAACCAAGTCAGCTTGTCATCTTGTTAAGAAAACAGCTGGCAGATAAAGAAGGAACACTGCTGTTTAAGACAAAAAGAAGCAATTAAGTATTGGGAATTTTAATAAGCAAGCTGATGAAAATAAAGCACAAAAATGTTGCTTGAACAATAGTTGGCTTCTTATTAGGATACTGGGTCAAAACATAAATCTGCTGCCACTTTGGCCAAGGACCAATTTTGATGATACCTAATTAACAAAATGCTTGCCGTAAAAAAGGCAATAGCACAACAACTTCAATATGTCAATGGCCTCCATTTTCCAGATAATGTGTCCTGTTCACATCATGAGACCCAATGTCTGTCTTATTCTCAAGACACACACTGAAAAAAACGCAACCTTAACATTCAACCTGCCATCAGTACTTTAGGGATGTCACCCTAAAAATAAGAGTCACATGTACTGCAGGCACAAAACTTGGTGAAGTGACACAGCTAATGGGTCCCAAGCGGTACAGATCTGCAGGTGTCCTTCACAGTAATGCCTTCCAGCTAAACTCCCTGTGATGATCCTACTTGTTATAGCTAAATTGCTAATATAATTTACTTTAGAAAAGGCTATCAGCTTGATTTAATTATAAACCTTGGTTCTTAGACAAAAAGGGTCTGCAGTTTATAATAAAATTAGAAAAAAAGGCCACTCAGGGCTGAAGGGCAGGCAAAGCACTCCTGACGTACCATGAAGCCCACTGGCCTGCGTCACGTCCTCACTTATCAATGCACACTTACTACAGATACTCCCGGGGGTCACTTGCTGGCCTTTCAGTTTTTCTCTTTAATGACTAACAGGTTCAATATGGCTCATTTAGACTTTTGGTTTTTGTTTTTTTTTTTTAAGACATTTTCTTGTTTATTAAATTTTCTCAATGCCTCCCTCAAGACAGTTTATGGCTCAAATCTGTTATAATTAGTTTTATTCTATTACCCAGATAATTGTGTCTGAATGAAAGCATCACATCTCAGGCTGCTGTAGACAGACTTATTTCTAACTTGGACTGTGCCTGTAATCTACACATCTACTGCTGCCTTTATGTCTTCATGCATCCAGACACCCATTTTCTAAACATGCATTACATTTAGCCTATCTTGGAAGTAACCGGAGAGAGATATTAACCAGACCCAGACTGGATGCAAGGTTCTGTAATGCTGTGATAGCCAGCGTGTGCTATGCTGAGCTGGGCCAGTAACATCACTTAAAGAGACACCAGCCAAATCCACTGGATAATTACGAAGGCAGACTCAGTTATGGGACACACTCTGGACCCAATGGAGGTAGGGGTGGAGGAGAGAAGGAAGAGAAAACGGACAGCCACTATGAACAATGCTGCACATCCCCTCTGTGAAACACCAGCATTGAGGACTTTCAGCCAATGAATTATTAAGCAGAAATGTGAAACCTATCTGGGGCTTTGTCACACTGGTGGAAAGTCTTTACAGTGCCTTACTGTGACAGCCACTTTAGTCAAGTCAGAAGTTTTATTCTTTTTTGTAATTCATGGGTGTGGGTGTGTGTGGGTGTTTAATGGAGCTTCTTGTTGTTGTTGTTATAATATTTTTATATTTTGAGTATTTGTAAAATTCTAAACTTCCCACATGAGACAAAGTACTACCTCTATCATATCTAAATATTTTCAGAACTGATCCATGGACCAGCAAGTCTTTGAAAATCAGCTGGACTCTTAGCAGCAAGGAGCAGCAGACCTACCCATGGTGCCACACTTCTTTTAATTTTATTTTAGACAGATTATTTTATAATGAGCACCATGACAGAGCACCTAATAAAGCGATTAGCAGCACTCGCATATAAGATGTATCATATCATGTACTTGAATATTCTTGCCTCTCCATTAGAGAAAATGAAGTGTATGGACTAAGAACAATTCCATGGTCTGCCTAGTATGTGACTGTTTTTTAAAATATATTAGAATCCGGGTGGTTCACTGTGTGGTGGGTGCAGCACATCAGCACATGCTCCCTCTCTTTCACAATTAATAGTAACAATAAAAGACACAGGTTTCAATGGTGTTGAGCATGCCACATGGATTACATATAGCACATGTTAAAAAGTCAAAGTTCTTCTGCAGCATTCACAGCAAGATCAGCCACTTGAAGCGCCCCACGCAAGTGATGAACTAACATAACCCTTAAAGAAATATTCCACTCAAAAATGACCCTCCCCCCCCCTTTTTAAATATTTTATTTAACCCACGTAGTTTATATTGATAGCAGACAAAACATTTTTAATTCCATGTTATCATGAGGAATGGAGAAAAAAGCATGATACAATAGAAGCCAATGGAGACCAATGCTGTACATGGCAAATGACCTAAAGACATCTTTTGGGGTGACAGGTTGTCATGTTGCATAATCCACAAGTCTGCTATCCAGTCTAAATGGTCAAAACATGTGAAATGCATACCTTTTTGCTAAAATATTGTTAAATAGTTACTCCTGGAAAAATCACATCATAAACAGTAAACCTGAAGCCTGACAGGACTGACTATTTGAGCTTAAGACTTACAACCTTTTCTCAGCCAACACTACAAAGCACATGGGGTAAAAAAAAATCATTTTAGGTGGAGTATTCCTTTACGACCACTTTTGTTAATAATGACACCAAGAGCTACTCGTTTCTGCACCATGTCACAATTCAAATACAAACTGTCCTAATAAAGTGAACTAAAACAAAGAAAATGAAAAGTCGAGCATCTTAATGTGATAATACTACTACTACTGCTTTGTATAAATTCTGAAAAAAAGGCAAAAAAAGCCTGCAGATTAAACAAGGAATTTAATTAAAAGTAGTAGCTAGAACTGTATCCAGAAAGTGGTAACTATCAACAAATTCTAAACTAAAGTTTAACATTGGAAAAAAATAAGAGTAAATTCTCATCATTGATCATCAAAGCAAAACTTGTACTAAATTATTTAGGTTCCTATGAAAAGTAATCTGCCCTTCTGGAAATTTCTAGAATGACATCATAAAGAAACAAGAATGTTTAGCTGAAGCTGAAGTCCAGTTAAAAGCAGTGACCTGATAGAATATAAGCCTGCTGTCACTGCTGACCCCCACTTCATCATCACAATTTCAGTCGTCTTTCGGTTTTTCTCATTTCTCCCGCCTTTCACTTTCTAAACTCAAACTAAATCCCAGACTTTTTTGGTGGATTTCAAATCTTTTTTGTTGTCTCTAATCAACTATTCCTTCGGATTACCATATTTATTGATTCCTTTTTTCCTTGCTGTCACTGCTTTTAACTGCTCAATGGACATGCTATGCAGTGCACCATATAAAGTAACAGACTGATCCGTTAGTCTTATTTTACCCAAGGAACTGACCGTCTCCATAGAGGTACACCATTCCAATGACCATGCAGAGAGGATGGATGTTGAATTCTAGTGCTGGATTGGTCCATTCATAGCCACCTCTGTAGTGACCCATCCAAACCCCAGTAATGACGACCACGGTTAAACCAACAATCTGAGAGCCAGCAATGTACCAGGGCAGGCTGGATATCGAGTGTGTGTCTGTTGGGCTCTCTGCCATTTTAGGAGAACAAGGTCTGAGGTGAGCTGTGGAACAGAAAGAGAGAAACACAGAAGCTTTGATAATGTTTAAGGTCTAAATACATATCATCCATCCATTTTTACAAATCCACTTAACCTGAGCTGGGTCACAAGGAAGCTGAAGCCTTTCCCAGCAAGCAGTGGGCGTAAGGCAGGAGCAAGCCCTGGACACTGTGCCAGTCCATCACAGGGTGAAGACGCACAAACACACATATCAGGGTCAATTTAGCAACACCAGTTCATCTAAACTGCACGTCATTTGGAAGGAAACTCATAAAAATAGAAAAATACTCAAACTCAGACTCCTGGAGCTTCAAAGGGAGGAGTGCCAAGTCATGCTGCTACTGAAAATTATGTGGTCTCAAAAAGAAAAAAATACAAGAAAAAAGGGAGTGCTGCACAAAACTACATCCATCCGTCCATTGTTCTAATCCACTTATCCTGATTAAGATAGTAGAGAGCAGCTTTATAATAAAATGAACATGTGGTGTTGTGCTCTCCAGTATGGACTTGACAATGTTCTTTGGCTTTTAAAAGTGGAGGGCCGAGTCCTAACCCCACAGCACTGTGTAAGATGAGAACCAGCCATAGAGAGGATGCTGAATGATCAAAGGGCACTCTCACACACACTTGCTTGACTTTAGAATCACCAATCTTTCTAAAGTCACAGTTTCCAGACATAAAATGATATGGACATGTGAAAAAGGATTAAAACCCATAAAGTGAGCAAATAGGGTTAGTACCCTGGACCAGTAAGACAGCAGTGATAAGCATTATGCCAGCCAAAGGGAAAAACATCAGCTGTCCTAAAATTGATTCCATCACGGCTTATAATTTAAATATCAGGAAACAAAAAAAAACATTAACTGTTTTGGCCAACAATGTGGCCACTACTTCCTTAGGGACAAGCTGACAGAGATGGGATTAGATTCACACCTAGTGGCATGGATCGTGGACTATCTTAAAGACAGACCTCAGTAAGTGCGTCTTGGGAACTGCACGTCTGACATTGTGGTCAGCAACACAGAAGCGCCGCAGGGGACTGTACTTTCTCCGGTCCTGTTCAGCCTATATACATCGGACTTCCAATACAACTCGGAGTCCTGCCATGTGCAAAAGTTCGCTGATGACACTGCTATCGTGGGCTGTATCAGGAATGGGCTGGAGGAGGAGTATAGGGACCTAATCAATGACTTTGTTAAATGGTCCGACTCAAACCACCTACACCTGAACACCAGCAAAACCAAGGAGCTGGTGGTGGATTTTAGGAGGCCCAGACCCCTCATAGACCCAGTGATCATCAAAGGTGACTGTGTGCAGATGGTGCAGACCTATAAATATCTGGGAGTGCAGCTGGATGATAAATTAGACTGGACTGCCAATACTGATGCTCTGTGTAAGAGAGGACAGAGCCGGTTATACTTCCTTAGAAGGCCGGCATCCTTCAACATCTGCAATAAGATGCTGCAGATGTTCTATCAAACAGTTGTGGCGAGCGCCCTCTTCTACGCAGTGGTGTGCTGGGGAGGCAGCATTAAGAGGAAAGACGCCTCATGCCTGGACAAACTGGTGAGGAAGGCAGGCTCTATTGTTGGCATGGAGCTGGACAGTTTAACATCTGTGGCAGAGCGAAGGGCGCTCAGCAGGCTCCTATCAATTATGGAGAATCCACTGCATCCACTTAATAGTATCATCTCCAGACAGAAGAGCAGCTTCAGCAACAGACTGCTGTCACTGTCCTGCTCCACTGACAGATTGAGGAGATCGTTCCTCCCCAAACTATGCGACTCTTTAATTCCACCAGGGGGGGTAAACGTTAATATTTAACATTATACATAGTTATTGTCTGTTTTTTCACCTGTATTATTATCATTCTTTAATTTAATATTATTTATTGTATCAGTATGCTGCTGCTGAAGAATGTGAATTTCCCATTGGGATTAATAAAGTATCTATCTATCTATCTCTATCTATCTATCAATAACCCCCTTTGTACAAACCTCTACCTCAGCCATCTGTTATAATGCAAATATGGTGGTGTGCGGGAGAAAAATGGAAAATATGCTGTCATAAAAGACATTGTAAGTCAAAGCAATCTACAGAGCACTGAAGGGTGTTTAACTGAGTAGCCATTCCCATGCTTCTGTAGCTTCAAGACAATGGCACTGGTGTAACTAGCCTCGCCTAGTCAGTGAAGTAATTGTGTTGATAATTATGTTGGCCCACACCCAGGTGATTCTGTGCATTAACACAAGCAGAGGCCATTCAGCAAGGTGGTGTACAATTGAAATCCAAGCCTGTTAGTGGCCATTCATGTACAGTGCTAATATGTGGCCAATCACTGGCCAGGTTACTAGTTTATGGGGTTTAACAGAGATGTCAAATATCAGCTAAGTACAATTACTCAACAGTAGCATAAAAAGGTTTACTTATATAGTACCTTTCAGCATGCTTTTCACTGACAGTTACTCACCTAGAGTTGTCTAACAAGGCAAAAGCTGCCACCAGCCAAGTCACTTGGATTTAAATTTCACTTTTAACAATCACCCCAGAAAGCCATAATTTTCAGGGATGTATCGTGTCAATGCTTCTCAATCTTGTGGCGTCGACTCTTGAGTTATTTAAGGTTTTAGTCAGAAGATCAATTCCTGCTTTTAGATAAACCTAGTTTTATATGATGGCTTATTTGTGATCAGATTTAAGTGTCAGAGATGCATTGTAATGTGGATATCATGATCAAGTCTATTCACTTTTTTCTTTTCTCAGATTTAATTTTCTTGTCTCCTCATTTATGTTTAATGCTGGACTCACTGTAACATCGCTGTAATCTAGTAGCACCATTTTAACAATATTACAAAAAAAATGGAAAGCAAAATTTTCTAGGGCTTGCTTGTAAATTATGACATAAAAGAGAGTGAGCAAAAGAAAGAGTCTTAGTCCAACATGCTAGACATCTGTCTTATTACAAAGCTGGTAACAAAAAAATCAGCTGTCGCTGGAGTCCTCCTCCAAGATGAGGACTGCAGACCACAGAACAGAAGGCCGGTGCCTCCCGGTCCCAGCACCTGTGGATTTACCTTCAGCCAGTCCCTTAATCGAAGGTTGCTTGTTGCCTTACTAAACTCTCATTTTAATTTACTTTTAATTTTTGATTGCTAGTTTATACACTGCCTAGCCTAATTCAGGACACTCTGTGACAGATGTTTTACTTTTACACAGAAATTAAGGTAAAGATATATCCACCTTACCCCACCCAAATTTATGGCAATTTCTAACAGAAAATGTTAAATCTACAGAAAAAGAGCCAGTCCAACAATAGGGCTACTCGTGTTTTTTCAATAAAAAAAGCTATTTTAAAACAAGAAAAATACATAAAAAAGGCAAGCTTAGAGGGCAACTTTACAAAAAACAAAAGATGATAATGCACTCATTTCTAGATGTTACAGTACATATTACATTTTAAGAACACAGAATAGGTACAGAAAATCAAGATGTCTTAAACACGCACTCGGTTCTAAGCCGGAATTGGTCTCTTATTGACATACCTGCTGCCATTACTGTGATCTTTCAAGTCCAGGATACTACACCTTTGCTTGAAGTGGAGGACCTGATTGGAGTAAATTTCTCCTAGCAGGTACCAAAAAATCCCAAATATCTGGATGGCTCCTCGGTATGAGAACAGTGCATGGAGAATGCAGGAAAGAACCACAGGGTATGGCGAGAAGTTTGAATCGAGAGCTGCTGCTACACAGCCACCTTTGAAAATACAAAAATGTCTATGACAGGCCTGATGACGTGGTGTCTTACATCCAGACCATGGTTGTGATCATGTTAAAATGCAGCTGTGCCTCTGTGTCTTAAAAGATTCTCCTTTATAAACACAATTATGGCTGACTGAAACTACGGCAAAAAAAGCCATCTCAGGTAATACACATCTCTGGTTTGGGAATGGAAGGCAAATCATTGCAGAAATTAAAGATTTTTTGTCTTATCGAACATTTCGTATAAGGTAACCTCCCCTTTAAGTAATAATGTGCCTCCTACCTGTTAGCACTTCAGGAAACACCTGTTTGTCTTGAATGGAGCCTTGTTCCTGCTCACCGTGTCATAGACCTTGATGGCTCAGCTGCTACTTGTTATTGTTCTTAAAAAATTCCTGAAACCAGTTGCCAGAAAATGAATCTTTCGAAAGAAAAATGTAGTGCCCCAATTAGTAAGCAGGCAAAGCAGCCATTTCAGTGATTGCCAGGTACTGCAGCACGGCACAGCAGAGCAAAGCCAGAAACTCTCAAGCTCTGCTGTCTGACGTGTAATCAGAGAAGAAAAGGCAAAAAACAAACACTCCCTCCTGCTTTGCTCTACCTCTGTGTGCTTCTGGATTAGTCAGGGGCAGGGCTTTGAGAGACTCGTTTTCCCTGTATGTCTCTGCCTCTGTCACAGATAGAAACAGGCCCAGCCCTAGGGCCTAAGCAGCAGTTTCCATAGAAACATGAATTGACAGCACGTCTCACCAGCCCCTCCCGTTGATACCTTTGGACAGTAAACCATCTTCTGGAAGGATGGCTAAGTGGAGAAGGGGAAGGACACAGTTCATTAGGATAAGGCTCTCCGAGTTCTCCATTCGTTGAGATCTCTGCAGTGCAGTCTCCTCGTCTCCCTTGAGGTCACTGCAGGTGCCCAAAACCTCTAATCAATATGCTTTCATGCACAACATTAAAATCAACTTTAGCCTGATAGTGTTTGGCTTTAATAAGAGAAGGAAAAGGCTAATACTGTATGCCATTAGGTGTTTAATTAGTTCAATCATTAATGTTAGTCGATAACTGCAGAGTGGTCCTGCATAAGCCAATGGCTGGTAACCCACAAAATGGCTACTTCAGCCTGAATCCTTGACTCAGTGTGACCAGGAGTCTTCAGGAATATGGAACAAGTCCTTAGCAGTAAAGTGGAAATACAGAATATGGAAAACTGTTATGTTAAGTAAAGAGGACCACCATACTATAGCATCTGTTGTTTTCAGAAAAAGGACCTGTCCAAAAAGGATTTAAAGAATTGTAGACAGGGACTGTCACAAAGCCTAGTTTTGTTGTCATTCCAACCAGGTTCCCAATCTTTAGCCAATTTTTTATTTACTTATTAACTAAAAGGTTTTTCATTTTTTCTTTAATCTGTAGCATCAGAAATGCTTAGCAGAGTGTGCTCAGTTTGCTAAAGCCTTTGCAAAGATCTCTTTTGCAATTCAAGGTTGTTTCAGCCTGTTTATGATTAATGATTACTTCAGTCATTTTAGGCCTCTGACATGTTAAAACAGGGAGCAGGGTATTGCAATAGTTACTACTGCTGCAATGATACCTCAGGGTTTGAGACTGGTCAGTTCTTAGTGGAGATGGCTCATTCTGCCATGTACATTCTGTCCTCCGCCTAAGCCGCTAAGGTAGGCTGTGGCCTATCATGACCATTAATTGGATCAGGCAAGTTCAGGATACAGATGGATGGTTCTTAACATTTTTCTCATTACACAGCAAATAATGAACAATGCATAATGAAGGAGCTGGCTGTAACATTTATAAAACAACGAAAGCATGAATTCTTACATAATAAACTGAGGAAGACTAAACACACAAACATTAACTAAATTAGAAAACTGAAGTGCTCTCCAACAGAATAAAAATGGAACCAAAATTAGAAAAATAAACTCTGTGGCACAGGATTGCTATTCAAGACAGGAATTAAATACTGCACATGTATCAGGTTCTTCAATAACTTCAAATCTTAGCCTTACAAACTGGACTGGATAGCCAGCAACTTCAACAGCCATTACTCTTTCTGTCATGACTCCCAGTCAAATACCTCTTGAGCTTCTGTAAGGGTGGACAAGTGTGTCTGTCTCAATCTGGTATGTCAACATGCAGCCATCAATCCTGCAGGCATTAGAAAATTCTGTGAAGACTTCGAAAGAATCAGAGATATACTTCACATATGGTGTGCAAGTTTCCTTCTGAAAAAAAAATAAAAGAAAGCAGACAGGCAAAAATCTTATATTCAGAAGATAATGGATAAAATATAATTTCCTTGCTCTGTTACAGTAAGTAAATCCAATAGATGAAGAATTTCACATTAAAATATGATGAAGCATACATGTAATTGGATTAAATAAAAATACATAAATATAACCCATTAAGTAACTTCAGGATCACAGCGGGGCTGAAGCCAATTCCTGGCAGTATCAGGCACAAGGCAGGTAAGTACCCAGATCTGAACAAAAAAAAAAACTTAAAACCACACTCAAGTCAGTTTAGATTTTCAAAGGATGTTGCGAGAAAATAATTGTAGAATCCACACACTCAATATCCAGGTGCATGGTTCAAATCCTGGGCTGGGTCCATGAGACAGCACAAGCCACGATACCAACATAAGAACATCTCAGTCATAATTTATCAATGAGGACTAAGGGTTGTGCTTTGGTTGGTATTATTATTTATTTTGCTTGCCTTATCCAAGTTGACATTTGAGATACAATTGTTTACATTATTTTTTTTCCATATGTAGCACAGGCAGGTGAAGGGAGTTGCTCATCATTGGATTTGAACCCACAACCTAACAGTTTCAAGTCCAAAGCCTTAACCACTACACAAAACTGCCTTATTTCTCTGTTTTCTGTGATTGGATAATTGTCTTTAGTTAAAGGAATTCTACAACGTTACAAACAAACGATGATTTAACTTTTAATATTTTAGCAGTCAATTAAGCAAACTTTATTTTATATACTTTGATTAACAGTAAGCTGTATCACATGGGATGAGGGAGGGACTTTTGGTAACTAATAAGTTCCTGTAAAACGTTCCTGTAGTGGGAAAGTGCCCAATGTCCTTTTTGTATTGCGGAATATAAACTGCACACAGTACTGAAGATGTGGCCTTACAAGTGCATTTTATTTCTTCTCTTGACTTTTATCTGAAAGAGGGTGAGCACTTTAAGACCCAACATCATAAGCACATCTAGTTGTAGACAGATAAAATTCACTCAATTTTTCTTTTACTTCCTGTCAGGCCCAAATATGAAATGATATTTTACTTATAATGTATTAGACTTTATATTAAACTTCATTTGTCACGGACTTGAATTTTGTCCATCTGGATTGGCTGAAAAGTATTCAGATAGACAGTTTATTCGTCTACAGAAGCACTTTAAATAAGTAAATACATAATTGGATAGATAACTAAGTAAATAAATATACACACACACTTTTATCTGCACACACACTGGAATGACTATAAAGCAAGAAAATTCAAAAGAAACAAAAGTTCTGACTTAGCATTTACAGTGTGGCATTATGAAGACATATTGCTGTTAGTATAAGGGAGTTCCCATCATGTTTCTTAACACTTCTGCTGAATAATTTGTTGGCTGAAAGTCCTCAATATTAGTGAGTCAGAGAGAGGATGTGCAGCTTGTTCATAATGGCACTCAGTTTTAATTCCCTTCTTCTTCAACCTCTAGGAGTTCAAGAGTACATCCTATAACTGAGCCAACCCTTTTTAATTAGCATCTTGATTTGGTGGGCCTCTTGAAGTAATGCACATTACAGCATAGACCACCGCTACATCCACTTCTTGAAGAGTGACTGGACATTGAGGTTCTTTGGTGTGGCGAAAGTCAATAAGAAGTTCCTTGGTTTTACTGAGGTTATGGGGCAGACAATTCTCTTTGCACCAAGAAACAAATTTTTCCACCTGACTCCTTTCCTCTGTCTCATCCCCTTTACTGATACACCCCATCAGTGTAGAATCATCTGAGAATTTCTGCAAGTGACATGACCTGCTGTTATATTTATAATCTGAAGTGTACACTGTGAAGAGAAAAGGAGACAGGATTGTTCCTTGTGGTGCTCCAGTGTTGCTCACACAGTCCTTGAGACCCACAGACTGCGGTCTGTCCGACAGACACTCCATTATCCAGGACACCATAGGCTCACCCACCTGCATATCTCAGAGTTTACCCATTTATACAGATCTTGAGAGTGAAGGTGAGAATGTTAAAAACACATTTATTTGGTGGTTAACATGTTATCAAGAAGGTGTTTGAAAAGAAAAAACGTTGGTAAGATACACAAGTGATAAAGGTGCATGAGGACAAATAAAATGCAAAAGGTTATAAAGGTAGACTTTAGAGAGAAGAATGAGTCAGACATTCAGTGACAAAATTTCAAGAATAAGCATAGCTTCTTCTGCTCTTTAACATGTTGTTCTCTTGAAGTATTCACAGACAGACTAGCATGGATATTTTTAAGAGAAGCACAGTGAGTTTGGAATGGTGATCCTAATGATGGGTTCATTGAAATGGTCTGCCAGGTCCATCTTTATTTTTTCTATGTAGATTACAGAACACATTCAACAAGAAACACAATAAATACAAATTTTGTACTGAATAGAAATTCTCAGTGTAGAATTAACAATACCATTTTAAACAAAGATTCACCAATCAACTTTTTTCTGTGTGGTCATGGTATCTTAAAGAGAAAGGAAAAAATAATATAGGAAAATATGAAAAAACATCACATTTTTAAACCTGCTTAATAACTTGAGGGTTTCAGTAAGTGAGAGCTTATCTGGTAGCATCAGATACAAGGCATGAACCAAACCTGGATGGTCAACTGCTTAACAAATTTATGCTGCGCCAATTTAGAATCACCAACTTACTTAACATGCATGACTTTGGGTTGTGGGAAGAAAAACCCAGATAAACAAGAAGAACAGTCAATGACCAGGGATGCTTAATCCATGAGCAGGTGGCATCAACCACTAGCCTCAAAGCGAAGGTGTAAGATCACCTTCCTTATATTTGTCTCTTTAGCTGCAAATTTCTCTTTTAACAGTTTTTCTTCAATTTAGTTATGGACAAGTTCCTGTGTTTGCCTATTTGACCTTCATCCACTTATATTCGTTTTTAGTTAAAAATCATTTTTATACTTCCCACAACAACTCTCCATTGCTTATTATAAACAATTAGGCAGATATAGTGCCAGCTTGCCGCACTCGTGCTCTGTAGTTGTTACCGATTGGAGTACCATTTATTTTCAACTCTTTATTTTCCAGTTTTAAACATGGTGACAATAAAAATCAATGATATTTTAGTTTGCATAATGCACCTCACAACGTGTACCATCTTTACAAGGCTTTGCAAAGTATACAGAAATACACTTCAAAGAAACAAGGCACATTTTTCAAGAAGATTCAAAAAGGCTTCATGTAATTAGTAAAACTGAAAATCAAAAATCAAACACAATAAAAAGCAAATCAGGTACTTACAGAGAATAAGGATAACCAGAGGCTGGTGTAAATAGAATTTAAAAATACTGAAAACCAGCACCAAAAACTAAAGCAATATCATTTTGCATATAGATTATATTTTGCAAAACATTCATGAACCACTCTATGTCATATCTTGGCAAATTACTTTGTTTTCTTTTAAAATAGCAGTAATATGCAAGTATTTATCTTTTTATTTTTGTAAAAGTGATAATTTTCTTTAATTTTAAGAAATATGCCAAAACAATATAAGCTAATAATGTTTTCTCCTATCACGCAGGCCAAGAAGGCTATGTAGTTGGTTCTTAAAACCACAAGAGGGCAGAATAATACCAGCTGTACTTCCTCATAAGGGATGGTTATTTTACCACTTATGGCACACTAGGGGGAAAAAATACAAACATGGATATTTTAAAGTACAAATGCTTTTCTGTTGCTGTATTATCTTTCACAATCTGCAGTTCTGAAATAACAATACAGTTTATTCTGTATCAATATTTACATTTTTTCTAATTAATGATATAGCCTATATCATGCCTAAAATTGGAAATTAACACATTTACAGTATACATGTTCTTCATCAGATGCAGAAAGTAGACAAAAGTACAAGGAGATAAGGCGCAAGGTGAAGAGAGAGGTGGCGAAGGCTAAAGAAAAGGCGTATGATGAGTTGTTTGAGAGGTTGGACACTAAAGAGGGAGAAAAGGACCGGTGGGCTAGACAGAGGGACCGAGCTCGGAAAGACATGCACCAGCTTAGGGTGATAAAGGATAAAGATGGAAACATACAAGTGAGGAGAGTGTGTTGAGCAGATGGAAAGAATACTTTGAGAGGCTGATGAATGAAGAGAACGAGAGAGAGAAGAGGCTGGATGATGTGGAGATAGTGAATCAGGAAATGCAACGGATTAGCAAGAAGGAAATAAGGGCAGCTATGAAGAGGATGACAAATGGAAAGGCCGTTGGTCCATTTGACATACCTGTGGAAGCATGGAGGTGTCTAGGAGAGATGGCAGTGGAGTTTTTAACCAGATTGTTTAATGGAATCTTGGAAAGTGAGAGGATGCCTGAGGAGTAGAGAAGAAGTGTACTGGTGCCGATATTTAAGAATAAGGGGGATGTGCAGGACTGTAGTAACTACAGGGGAATGAAACTGATGAGCATGAAGTTATGGGAAAGAGTAGTGGAAGCTCGGTTAAGAAGTGAAGTGATGATTAGTGAGCAGCAGTATGGTTTCATTCCAAGAAAGAGCAACACAGATGCAATGTTTGCTCTGATGATGTTGATGGAGAAGTTTAGAGAAGGCCAGAAGGAGTTGCATTGCGTCTTTATGGACCTGGAGAAAGCATATGACAGGGTGCCTCAAGAGGAGCTGTGGTATTGTATGAGGAAGTCTGGAGTAGCAGAAAAGTATGTAAGAGTTGTACAGGATATGTAAGGGAAGTGTGACCGTGGTGAGGTCTGCGGTAGGAGTGACGGAGGTGGGATTACATCAGGGATCGGCTCTGAGCCCTTTCGTATTTGCAATGGTGATGGACAAGTTGACAGACAAGATTAGACAGGAGTCCCCATGGACTATGATGTTTGCTGATGACATGGTGATCTATAGTGAGAGTAGGGAGCAGGTTGAGGAGACCCTGGAGAGGTGGAGATATGCTCTACAGAGGAGAGGAATGAAGGTCAGTATGAACAAGACATAATACATGTGTGTGAATGAGAGGGAGGTCAATGGAATGGTGAGGATGCAGGGAGTAGAGTTGGGGAAGGTGGAGGAGTTTAAATACTTGGGATCAACAGTACAAATTAATGGGGATTGTGGAAGAGAGGTGAAAAAGAGAGTGCAGGCAGGGTGGAATGGGTGGAGAAGAGTGTCAGGAGTAATTTGTGACAGTTGGGTATCAGCAAGAGTAAGAGGGAAGTTCTACAGGACGGTAGTGAGACCAACTATGTTATATGGGTTGGAGACGGTGGCACTGACCAGTAAGCAGGAGACAGAGGTGGAGGTAGCAGAGTTAAAGATGCTAAGATTCAAATTGGGTGTGACAAGGATGGATAGGATTAGAAATGAGGACATTACAGGGTCAGCTCAAGTTGGACGGTTAGGAGACATTCAGAATTGTGAGATTGTGCTGATTTGAACATGTGCAGAGGAGAGATGCTGGGTATATTGGGAGAAGGATGCTAAGGATAGAGCTGCCAGGGAAGAGGAAAAGAGGAAGGCCTAAGTGAAGGTTTATGGATGTGGTGAGAGAGGACATGCAGGTGATGGGTGTAACAGAACAAGATGCAGAGGACAGAAAAATATGGAAGAAGATGATCCGCTGTGGCGACCCCTAACGGGAGCAGCCGAAAGAAAAAGAAGAAGATACATATTCTTCATTTTGTTCTAAATACTATGAAGACTTGCCAGCTTACCACATGCAAAGAACATACCAACAGAAGGCAGTGTACAAAGCACATTATAGAACAATTAAAAGAACCAAGAGGAACAGTAAATTTGAGACTTCATTTCTTCATTACTTTAAACAATTTGTGCAACTACTCTGAAAAATAAATCATTTAAGTGCTAATAAGCAATATAACCAATTCATTTTTTAAGTACAGTATATAGTTATTAAGTGAAGAATTAATGGTACAGTAAGAGAACACTTCAAACAAAAGTATGAAACCATATAGATGGTGGATAAATGTACAATGCACAACATGTATTATTCAGACAATTTTATTACACTAGGAGTCGCTTTATTTTTGAGAGTATATAGAGGCATGAACTTAGCTGACAGAACTTTGCTTTTTAACAGAATTACCACATTTGCAAAGATTCTGTGATGAATTTTTGCAAAGGGTTGGTTCCTGCCTTGCACCTGATGTTGTCCTACCAGACCCTGAATTAAACAAGTTCAACAAAGAATAAGTCTGCTTTGTTTGTGTCGCCAACATGTATGAATTGTAACAACCAACACAATTATCAGCAATAATCATGAAGCTTTAGAAAGTTCAGAAAGCAGACAGTGACATAGATATTGAAGGAGGTCTCATAAACTTTAACACTCACAGAAAGATGCAACAAATTTCAGATTTCAGCTTAATTTCCATTTTGACTGAGGTAGAACAAAATTAAAAAGAGGCCAGCACTTTTGTGCCTGGCCACTAATTGCATTATACAGTTGGTTACACTGTGCTCTTTTATAGTGAAGCAAATAGTACTTAATAATGAAACTGCCAAGAAACAATGATGTATTGATATATTAGTGCCCAAAAGCCTTAACCATCCTAAGCTTGTATAATTCTGGTCAAAAACAGTCTCATGCAAATTTTTAATTAGCCTTATTCCTTTCATTATATTATCTCATTACAGTTTCAGAGTACACCAAGATTGGTGGTGGTTTCTGGCTCAGGTAAGCCTCTTTTTCTTCTTTTGCTATTTTAGTAATGGTTTTCTTACTGCCCTCTCAACCTGCCACACCTGCAGCTCAAAGTCTTCAGTTTACAGGAAAGTGACATCTGCTTATTTGGATGACTGCTATGCTATTCATGAAGCTGTTGTCCTGTGAGTCAGTGATCACAAAAGCTGCTGAATCTCATAAGCTTGTCTTCCGATTCTGGTGTGGCTTTGGGTCGGTCAGACCTCTTCCTGTCAGAGCTTCCTCCAATTTCTAACTTTCTTTTAATGGTGTAGGAAACTTTACACATTGACACCTTAACTTTTTTGCAATTTCTATAAAGGAAAAACTATCACTTTTAAGGGTTATAATGGTCTGTCTTCCTTCATTAATTGCCTTTTTCTTGCCATTGCAATAACAATATACACTGAGGAAATTACAAGTGTTATCTGTTTGATCAAAGTCTGTTTTTTTGAGGGCAGGGTAACAAGTATGTTATCAAGCTCTTTAATTAAACAGGATTAAATTAGTAATGTTTGATTTACTGGACATATCATCCTCTGAAGGATTATGGGAGTTCTCATTTGCCCAATAAATCTGTCTGATACTGCATACTAAGTTATTAGTACAAAAAAAAAAACATACTAATTGATTGCAACGAGTGCAGAATGCAGCTGCTAGAATCTTAACTAGGAAAAGAAAATCCAAGCACATCTCTCTAGTTTTGTTGTCACTACACTGGTTACCTGTGTTATTTAGGATTGACTTTAAAATACTGCTTATGGTTTACAAAGCCTTAAATAATCTGCTCCATCCTATACTTCAGAATGCCTCTCACCTTATACTCCAAATTGCAACCTCAGATGTTCAAATGAGTGTCTGCTTATAATTCCAAGAGCTAAACTTAAAAGAAGTGGTGAGGCGGCCTTCTGCTTTCATGCACCTAAAATCTGGAATAGCAGACCGATAGAAATACGCCAGGCTGATACGGTGGAGCACTTTAATAAACTGCTAAAAAAAAACATTATTTTAATATAGCTTTCTTATGGCTTTGTTTTAGTGTAACCCTGATATTCTGTATATGCATTTAATTATTTTTATCATGGCTCCGCAATCTGTACTAACCCCTACTTTCTCTGCTGTTTGATCTGAACCACCACCACCACCTGATCAAAGCACCATGCACTCCCTACATTGATGGATTGAAGGCCAGAGGTCCATATGACCATCATCATCAAGTTCTTCCACGTGAATCCTGAACACCATGAGGACTGACTGAGATCATAGATGTTAGGTAGAATGCCCAGTGGGGGCTGGGTGGTCTCTTGACCTCGTAACCCCTGCAGATTTTTTTTTTTTTTTTTCCAGCCCCTGGAGGGTTTTTTGTTTTTTATGCCCTCCTGGCCATCAGACCTTACTTTATTCTTTTATTCTTTGTTACCTTGTATTGCCTAATCTTATTTTTAAATTTTTCTTTTTTCTTTATCTTGTAAAGCATTTTGAGCTACATCATTTGTATGAAAACATGCTATAGAAATAAATGTTGTTGTACTGCTCATTGGGACTTTCCAGAGGATGGGGGGGGGGGGGAGCAAATAGGCATGATCAAAATAATTTACTAAATTACTTAAGTAATTATCTTGTAGCTAACACAAAGTTACTTAAGCAGGTAAACACAAGGAAAGAAAAACTCCTTGTCTTTTTACATGTAGTATAATGAGGCAGAAGCCTGCTTATTATTATCTGAAAGACTACTTTTAAAGCATATTGGTACGTTTCAGTACTTCAGTAAAGCAGCATTCTCCATTAGCATTCATGTAATAGATTAATAAAAAAATTAAATATGCCTATAGCAGACATATTTCCATTAAACGGTAGAAATGCTTGCACTATACATAGTCTCAGGTGTACAGCCCCAGCACGGAGGTCCAGAAGTATTGTTTTGATTCACTGTATGTGGGACTTAATGACAATAAAATTTGAATTACTCAAATTGACTTGTGCTAAAGTCTTAAGCACTTTAGATAGTTCACAAAAATATTTATCTTAGATGGTTATTCTGTGTCTTCTGGATAAGTGTGCCAAACAGCTTAATTTAGAGTTCCAAACATTGATTTTGCAAAAAGTGAACCAATACATTAAGATATTTGAATGTTCTTAAAGAAATAAACTTGCATAGTAATGGAGCACTTTCCAGTTTAAAAACATTACATCAAAGAGATGAACTCAAACAGAAACAGCTGTGAAAGAACCAAACTGGGCAATGGACAGCAATATTAAAAAGGTGGTGGTAAATGAGGTGATTTAATCTGAGAATCATACACCATGGCAAAAGTGATCACAAAGTGGTCACCCTGTATCACCAAAGTCTCACCCCTGAAGACAGAGGTTTCCAGATGTGCTGTCCAATCTCAAATGGCCAGGCTGAGGACAAGAAATGCAATGGTTGCCAAAGAATTGAGTGCAGAAAACTAGAAAAACATCAAGCTTACTTCCCTTCAAAAATTAGATGTCCAGGATCAGTTCAGAGAAGTCTGTAGTGGAGCTGGGGCTAAAGAAACAAGAGGCATGCAAGGACCTTTAGATACTACACAACAGTGGGCCCGATCAGTGAAGGGTGGGCACACCAAATACTGATTTCATTTGTTTGCTGAACTTCCTAGAATTTTATTGAATAATAAAATCTATTCATGATATTACTTTTGAAAGAACTGCCAGTTTACAAGTACCTAAGATTTTTCAACAATATTGTGCAAAAGCATGTACCAGAATCACAAATAAATGCATTAGCATCTATACAAGCATTTTTATTAGATTTCGAAACTCCTGACTCTTTAAAATGTGTTATCATGTGCTTTATCCACTTGCAATTCCAAAGTAAACGTATAATAATATAATTGTTTAGGTACTATGCACATTCTAACAGATAAAGGGAGATAAGGCTCATTTATTAATGATTAAATGTGCACTTTGATTTAAAACAACCTGACTCATTAGCACTGTCACAATTTCTAAAGTCACTTCATTTCTTTAGTGTTAGGTAACCAATAATAACTCTACAGTTGATTTACTTTCAGAAAAACTTTCCTAAAAGCCACCCATCCATCTTCTTAACACACTTATCCAGGACAGGATTGTGGGGGCAGCTGGAGCCTATTGCAGCAATAACTGGGCACATGCCAGAAACAACCTGAACATGGCGCAAGCAGGCACAAGACTAGAGTCAACATGAATGAACACCAGTCCACCACAGGCCACACTCACACAGATTCACATTCACTAACTTACATAAAACCAATTTAGAGTTTATAATCAACCTAACCTTCATATCCCTCGGATGAAGGCAGCACCTAAGAGTAATATTAACCTAAATATACAGTAACTTGGGTATTAATTTAAATCTTGTAGCCTGGAGCTAAGACACAGCACCACTAATTATAGGGGAAGGTATGTCACTGCTTTACATTGTGCGTGACATTACACTGTCATCAGAATAGTCATCACTCAAACTACTTTAAATGCATACACTTCATATGCAGCATGCAGCCCCACTGCACATATGACTCCCTTATGACAAAAACAGTATCAAATCGTGCATTTTAAAACAGTGATCAGAGTAAGAATGCCATAACCACACTCTTGTCATCTCCGTTACACAGGTCAAGAACTGGTGACCACGGAATCACTACAGTATTGTTGGAGGGCCAGATCAGGAAACAGGAAAGAGGAAGGATTTTTTGAGGAAAAAATAAAGATCCCATTAGCTCAATGCATATACAACCTCTACACTGCACAAATAAGAATCAAGCACTAAGGTCAAGAAGGAATCCAACCTCAAATAGGTGCTTTAAGAGCACCCTGTTAAAAAAGATTGGTTCGAAGTGTATCAGCCAAGTCCAGGTCACAATATTTGTCCTGTAACAGCTGAAAAGACTGCAATACCTCAAAGAATTAAACACACCTTCAACATCATGGTAAAACAATTTAAGATTACATGAAGTGTTGCACAAGTGTTCTGTTTGTCTCTGATGTGTCTAATCACACACCTTGTTCAAACCCTGGCTTAAAGGTAATATCCACAATAAACGAAGAGCACAGACTATTGTGTTTAAGACACAGATAAAAAGATTCATTGAAATTTTACCTTTGAGTTAGAAAAAACAATAAACCCACAGCCTATTATTATAATACTAAAGTAAACTGTAGTGGCAGGTTCTTTAGATTTGAGTGGCAAGATTCAGTCACTCATCTCTGCTTCATTTTGAATCTTATATAACATCAGTCCTCCTGTCTATACTAAGAACATTCCTCAGATTCCATTTTATATGTTTACAAGACTGATTTGAATAGAAACTTTGAACAGATGACAGTAATAAACAACAGTTTATTATTAACCATAATATTGCACAAGGAAAACAACATGGATGGAAAATGAAATCTAAACTCAAAAAAAGCTATGCAATATTTATGAGCACCGCCAATGTTTGAAAGCAGCACCAGAAAATGATTAAAACAAAGTTAACAAGGGTAATGAATAACTCTAAAAGTTCAATTTAAGTATTACAGTATTTGCAAAAAGGACCGGAAATCTGATGTTTGTCTTCAGTATGACACATGTAAACATTGAAGAAAAAAAGCTGGATGCTCTATGAAAATCCTGATCAAGTCCTTGACTATTTATTGAGGACTTATTGAATTAAAGACGAATAAAATGACAAACAGGTACATCATCTCGCTGCAGTATAATGAACTGTTCAAAAATGACTGTGGCTGAGGCTTGTCACCTCATATCTACCATGAGGTATTAAAGAGTCAGAACAAAGCAATTAGCAATAGGAAGGAAAAAATCATCACTTTCAGCATTTACATCCAGTATCCTACTGTGCCCAAAAAGCAGAATAGTCAGCAACTAGTCAGGCTGATGCATTCACAAGCCTTTATCATTACATCTGAATTTCCATTAGGCCTGAACAACATGTAAGTCAAGGATGCTATTCCATCAACTGGCTCTTTACTCATAGTGTCTGCTTTGACACAGTTTGTTGGAAGAATAATCTCAGTGCACTACAAAAATACTGATGTCAAATGGAGTTTGAATTTTGTGATTCTCTTTGATGATAGTGTATGTTGTACGAATTTAATCTCATATGCTGCACTTGGCATAATGTTTCTCTATGTCCTTAAAGAAGGCTTTTTGCGGACATTTTGCAATGGCAGAAACACTGCACGGCCTTGTGCAAACTTGCTTCCAACAGCAATTTTGGCACTGTTAACATGCTTTGAAAAAAGTAAAGAAAACACTTAAATGCATTGAATGTATATCTGACTGTATATAACTTTCAGTTTAAGATTTATTTATTTATTAAGCACTTTAAAAGCAACATCAAGGCTGACCAAAGTGCTGTACAATAAAAACCCAACATATCAGACAAACAATAAGCAAAGGGAAAAGAAATAGAAACACATAAGGGCTGAACAGATTCATAATAAAAAATACACAGGCAGTCAACATATCATACTAGGTTAAAGGCCAGGGAGTAAAAGAGTGTTTTTAAATAAGATTTAAAGGCAGCAAGAGAAGGAGCCTGCCTAACGTGCAATGGCAAATCGTTCCAGAGTTTTGGAGCTGTAACTGAAAAAGCCCGATCACCTCGGAGTTTGCATCGTGTACAGTATTAGCAGTATGCCTTTATAATGTCTCCTTGTGACTGTGAGTGTTCTTTTTATCTTTACCCAAGTAAGAAGTTTTCTTTCTTTTTAGTAATTCTGGTGTATATTTTGGGGGTGTGAGTTTTGTTTAATATTTTATTTATTTATTTAGCTTCTGTAATTTTCCCTTAGGGAAAATAAGGTGTTATCTATGTAACATTAAAAAAAATGTTTTAATATCCAGCCAAACGTAAAGGATCACAGGAGCAGTGTGATCTACACCTAAACAATTTATTATACATGAACTGTAACATGTGGATGGACTATATGTCGAAGGAGCTCCAAATTAAAATGACTGCTTTGAATATTTTCTGCACTGTTAACTGCTATCCTACCACCAACCAAATTGTGAACCATATTTGTGTGGAAAAAGTTTATAGTCGATGTTCCTATTGGTACAAAACGTTGATGCCTAAGCCAGAAAAATGCAAGGACCTATAGAACTCTTGACAGGCATATGTATAAGGACAGTGCATAGAATGGTGCAGAGTTCCAATGTCCATACTGTTTTGAGTACAATTCAAATGCCTGGAAATAAACAAATTCTTAAACAGTTTTGACTGGGATGCAGACAAGAAACCTAGCATTTCAGTTACTATTTGGAAACCAATATTCACACAGTACTGTACTTTCAGCTCTGTTCTGGAAGAATGCAGGCGTTTGTTCCCATCAATATCTGTTTTTAACTGGAGTAAGATCTAAATTAAACATGCTTTTGATTATCTACCACTATATTAATAAAAGACATGTTAATTTCTCTAAGAATTTAAGAACCACTAAAAACAATTTAGAGTCATTAAACATAACAAGTATTTGTTGCTTGTTTTATTTGTGTAGAGACATCAAAAAAAAAAAAACAGCCACAAGCACATGGTAGAGTGATATTTTGGAGCAGATGGCATAGATCACTAAGCAAAGCAATGACAATAAACAGTAGTAGTAAATATGCAAAATAAACCAATTTAATAAAAATCAAATAAAAAAAATTAAGCACCAAGTAGAATAACAGCAATCAAACAAGGCAAGTTCCTTAGCTGCACCACAGGCTTTATTAGTAAATTCATGTTACAAAAACAGATTTGTAGCACAGGTATGTGCATGTACTGTATCTATGTATTCTTTACAAATCGAGATGAAAGTGTTTCCTGAACCTTTAGGATTGCGCACTATTACTTCTTCTGAAATGCATTGGTTTTTAAGCTATTGCTTACTAAGCAGCTTCTCTATAGCATTCACTGCTGTTTGAACTTCTGTCTTCTCTTTTTTAATTGTGACTAACTGAATACATTTAAGGGAGAAACATTTACAAAAAAAACTTAAAAAACAAGTGTCTATGTCTTGAAATATAAAACAAAAACAAATACAAAACGTTTACAATTTTTACATACACATAAATGACATGCTGCATTGTTTCAATCTGAATACCTTTTGATTGTTATAAGTAGTCAGCTAATTCAAAAAGATTAATTTAAAGTAACAATGAATCAGTAATTGTGAACCTGGTTTGAATGAGTAACTGTGGCCAAAGGATTCACAAGAACCAAATATGAAGAGCACCAAATGAAATTTTAAGCGGTTACCTGAAACAATGCTAAGAACTTTGAAATAATGATAGAGTTATGTAAAACAACAGTAATTTAAGAATAAAATAGCATTTTAGCTTGCTAAATGCATGAATGCCTGCTTACTTATAATATGTAATCAATGTAAACAAATAAACCAACTGTGTCACAGCTATACTCTTCCTTTTTGGTCAAACATTTTGGTAAATAATTTGCAGTGTATTACCTGTGCCAAAAGTCAAATTTTAAAATAACTTATACACCAGGGATTGTCAAACAAACACATTCCTGTCTGAGCTCCTGAAAAAAAAAAAGTTTCAGTGTTTTGTTTGCTAGAAGTCAAAAAGGGATACCTCCGGTAAGAAGATTACTTGAAAGCAAGTAGCTGTCAACTAGATTCACTTGGATCAAGGATTATTCAGTTTATTATAAGTAAATCTTAAACCACAGATAAAAAGATCTGGTCAAAATACATATTAGCAATACTAATTATTTACTTTGCGACCCATAGTCAAACAAGGACATTTTAAGCTATAATTACAAATATTAAACACATAGCAAAGTCTGTTTTGTTAATACAGCTTGGCTTCACCAAGAATAATACAGTGATGATAAGTCCAAATAAGTCAAGTGCAAAGCGAAATTTTTGGTTACAATTAAAACCCTGGTGTCAAGTAAATATCATAATGTGTGTTAAAATATAAATTTATCACCAATGTATTTGTCCCAGTGTTATGTAATGGTTTGGGATTACTCTTCTAATTCCAATGGTGGCTGAATGTGAGATTTCACACATCCGGTACTTGGGCAATTTTTGATGTTCAGATAGAGAAAGATGGAGTTGTGATTTTAAGTGCTTCCTTTCCTTTGCCTGTATATCTTTCTCTATACCTGATATATTTCAATTTTACTTTGTATAACTACAGTAGAACATAGCTTTTTGTATGTACATTTTACTTTAGGAAATATATGACAAACAAAAAAACTGTAGTTTACTGAGATAAAATCTTTGAATGCAATGTAAATATATTTTAAGAACTCTCCTTTATTGAAATAAACATTACATTGGTCAACAATTCAGTTACACAGACACATGTGCATCACATAACTCTATGAAATCATTTCACAGGCTTCCACTTAGATTTAGAGAGGATTTAAAAAAATCTGTTCACATATAAAGTCATGCACAACTTAGCACACCTTTAATAAAGAGAACTTTTTAATAAATATACACCAAAACAGGTCCTTCAGTTATGGTTTCATCAAAATTTAGAACAGATTTTAAAACAGTTTCTAGTAAGATGACTTTTTACATTACATCACTTTTTAGTAACTATCATTTTGCCTTTGTGATTTGTCTTCTATAATACCTCTTGAGCAACAAGGCAGGAAAACATTATCTTGGAACACAAGGATATGTGTTACACTGAGTTCATCATCTGTAGTATTTCACCAGAGTTACTAATGGGCAGCATGCTCACAGGGTGTTGTGTGGCTGACTGACTTCAGAAAATAGGAAGCTATGGCAAGAAGTTTCTTTTTTATGTTGTTGTTTGGCTGGCTTCACTGGCTTAGAAGTTGAAATGCACAATGTAAAAATAACAAATGTAACAAATTTCTGTTGAAATATTTCTGCATTCAAGGAGAAGAGGGAGAGAAAGATGAGCAGAAAGATTTAATGTGTTTGGAGATTTGTAAAGTTCTAATTATGGTCAATAAATCATCTATTGCTCATCACATTTGAGGACAAGACTAGTTATCAGAATCCAGCATGTGCCACTAAGGCTTTGTTCAACAAACAAAACAAGCTATCTTGACCTTGTGCAGACATGTTAATGCCAAATTTCCACTCTCTTTTGAGTTCTTTACAGTAAAAAGTTAGTTATGCTACCATTGAGGAAAATTAGTTTTTTTTTGACATATTCTTGGGCTACCTTTCACCTTATTTGCCAAGTCTAATGACCTTTGTAGTTTTAAATGCCATTAAAATGGTGCAGAGGTGATGTTTTGGGGCTCATCGAAATTGTTCCGGAGAAAGAAAAAAAAACACAGCCCTGTACTACTCCATAAAGTAAAAAGCATGTGAGTAATCAGCTTTGATGTGCTCCTATATTCCTCTGGTATTCCATGTGCACCACCTTACAGAGGGACACAATCAGCACTATAGGTGTTCCAAAACTTTTCACGTATAAGAACTCCATAAAACCATTGTGGGCACTAAAAATAGTAATGTTCTTAAGCCTACAGATTCTGTAGTTGGCCCACCAGCCAAAGGAAGACAGCGTGTGCGGCAGCAAGTAATTTTGCCTAGGGGTTAGGTTAAATGTCTTCATGTAACAGTCACTGACTCTGACATTGGTTTTAGCAAATCATTTAACCTGATGGAATTTCAAATAAAATTAAACAATGTAAAATCCTCTACCACACACATTTTTATTTTTCTGTATCACTGTTCATAGAACTTCAAGTTTTAAAAGGCTAAACACACTTATAGCATCAATTGTAAGTGTGTGGGTATGAGCGTCTGTCAATGGTCAGAAACCATTTTGCATCTAAATCATGACATTAGCTAGTCAAAAAAGGAAAAAAACTAAAACTATTATGTTGTATGTGACTTTCATGTTGTATTGAAGACAGTATTTTTTTAATTAGTAATTTTTTAATGAAACTACTAAACTACTAATAAACATGCTACTGGAGTAACAGCTAAATTACAATAAATACAAGTTTCAGTAAAATGTTCCCAAGAAACACCAACTCAGTATATAATTTACTGACAATTCTAAAACAAATGGAAATTGTAATTTTTTGCCTAGTTTTGCTGTCAACTTATACAGAAATATTGAATTATTACAATATACAGTCAAGTATGAAAATTTTAAATTAAACTGAAAGTATGATAGCTCTCCACTCAGCACAGAATTTTTCATCTCGCCATTTATCTCATTGCATTTGCACACTCTCTTACGTGAACAGCCCCCATTAACATTTTTGGTCGGATAATTTCTGTTACCATTATTAAAATGCAAAAGGTTTCTGTCCACTGAGAAAGAAGAACCCTGACCTTTTCAAATGCAGACTGCTCTGCGGAGTTCCATTTGACATACACAGCACATAAACTTTATGCAGCTCAGTGCAGAAATTAAACAGTCAAGAAAAAGCTAAGAGGCATGCAGTTCAGTGAAGGATTTATTAAGTTTCATGGATATGAGGTGATCAAGAATTGGCCCAGGATAAAATAACATCACATTTAGATACCCACTTAATCCATATTCATAGTTGAGGGTTGGGTTGCAAACACAAAAGACAGTCTATTTTAGGTCGAACACACGTTAACTGTGACATCTCAGCTTCCCACTTCATTGTGTTCATGTGAATTTCTGTTAACATTTTTGAAAGAAATACGAGGTTTCAGTTTGTTATTTGGACCTCACAAAACCTGTTTAAAGATGAGCTTAATTTTACATTAATATGAAGAGCAAAATCATTTCAACTATAAAAATGCTTTCTGGATGACCAAGGCAATTTATTTATTTATTTTCTTGTATGATTGACTTAGGAGAAAGTTCAGAGAATTGAGAGAATTTGTAAGGTATTGGCCGTCAGCCTTAAAGTTCACTCTTCAAAGTGTGCTCACGCAAGATTTCTGACTAGTTATCTTGTCTGTCCAATAGAACATTAGATGCATAATACTAGGCCCTGTTTATAGTTACCAATTAAACCAACAAGCACTTCTTTGGGGATGTGGGAGGAAACAACTGAGAATCTGTAGCAAACCTACACAGCTCATTAAAACTAAAATAAATCAACCCAAAAAGTAACAGTTCTGGTCAAAAATGATGCACAGAGTTATTAATGCCTTTTTTATGGCATACTGCTAAAAACTGTAGTACTGTGAGTTTCATAGATGGAGCAAGCATACTTATTCATTACATTGAAATGATCATTGGTTTGTGTTTGAAAAACTGCTCTACTTACTGCCAAACCTCATAATTACAGAAACATCACTGACAGCACAGGATTAGTAGAGCAAAAACTTCACTCAAACAAAACTGAAATTCACCTACTTAGGGGTATCTGCTTTCTGCAACACAACTTCTAAGATGAAACTGAGACTTGCAAGCAAAAGGAAACTGAAATCTGTTTTTGAAAAATACTGGGAAGGAACGAGGGTATCAAAGGATGTTGGTATTTTCTTCAATAAATTAATGGAACTTTTATTAAGTATGGAAAATAAGTGTTAAGACACTTCCAGATTACAGTATAACAAAACATACTTAAATGATACTTAAATGATGAAAAACTGCTTAGTGTGTCCTGACTGACACCTTGAGAAATAGGCAGCAGATTTTTTCTTTTCTTTTAGGCAAGTCACAATGAGCAAATCCCTTTTGTGGCCAACAGTGAGCCTGACACAGGCACCCAACAGCTGGGGGTGCTCAGAAATGACACAGTAGTTCATTTTCATTACTGAGGCCTTTTCAATATTATCTCATGATAATAAATCACTACACCTACAGTCTTTATCTCATCACAAAAGAACTGATACAGAGTGCAGAGTTTGTGCTATCTGTATTGCGCAGTAAGAATATTTACTGTTATCTGCAAAACGTGCAATAAAAGACGGCTGCCTCAAACAGAAACGGACCTGGTAAAGAAAAATAAGCAAAACTGGAAAGCTGCATGC
This sequence comes from Erpetoichthys calabaricus, assembly GCF_900747795.2. NCBI lineage: Eukaryota > Metazoa > Chordata > Cladistia > Polypteriformes > Polypteridae > Erpetoichthys > Erpetoichthys calabaricus. Next base: position 103,487,438 of record NC_041407.2, read on the forward strand.
GACTTTAACTGGGGTCACGCAATTTAAATGAACTTTGAAAATGTATTTTTCACTCTAGAAATGGTAGTTGTATAAACAATTTACAATAGTCAATCTCTTGTATTTTGAGATCATATTTCCGAAACCTATCAAGACATTTAAATTAATAATGATTACTTTTTAAAAACTCTACTTTCATTGAGTAATCATATTCACTATTAAGAGAGTCAAGGCTGGGGGCTGTCAAAAGGTAGGGCCTGTTAAAGCCCATTGCGACACTTCTTGTGTGATTTTGGGCTAAACAAAAATAAATTGTATTGTTTTGTACTTGGTTTTCGAGCTACTGTCTTATAGGTTTTAAAAAATAATTTAGAATCTACACAGTTCTGCAGTTCTTTTTCAATACATGGAGTTGCTTGTTATTGCTTCAGTAAAAAGTAAACTAGTAATGTACATACATTTGGCTAACTTGCTATTTAAATTGTTTTCTAATACCCCATTGTCATCTACACATATGATATAATCTATAGACATGAATGTTGTTTATTATTCTCTCACAACCCGCCTGTCTTAAAGCACATGACAGGGCATGTCCAAGTTAGATACAGTATATCTAATTCAGGACATAAGATTACTCACTTATTTGGCTGACAGATATTCTTTGACTGTATCCAGAAACTTATAAATTTCTAATCCTAACACAAATCACTAGACACTTGCTTTTAGAAGGATGTACAGTAACTGTAGCTGTTTTAAAGACAATCAGATTAGACTCTTTGAATGGCTCAAGCAAATCATACTAAAAACACTAACACATACTCTACTTGAATATATAAAGCTCACATAACAAATGCACCTTTTTAAAATCTACCTATTTTTTGTGTCAGTGCTCTGCTTACACTAAATGATATCTTCTAACCTTACCAGTTACACAGGCAGCAACCAGCACATAAAGTCAAAAAGTATTTAAAAACAATAAGAATAGCCTGATGTATGTGCAGTTTGCTTATTTTTTACCTTATAACGCTCATTGTAAATTATGGCTATAATTATAAAGGTGTGATTATGCTACATATTGACAAGGAGACTTTGTACAATATGTTATATATATATATATATATATATATATATATAGTTATATAAGGCGCTATATTGCACCTGGCTCTGCACAGACTGGACACGGCAGGCACGTATAAACCAAAAGACTTTTATTTTTCTTCAGCCGGAGGGCACATCTTCCCCGTAATCCCACCAGCTACAACACAGTCCCAAGCACCAATAAGTCACAACACCACTATCCTCTCTTTCTCCGACCACCACTCCTCCACAGCTTAGTCCTCCTCCTCCCGACTCTGGCCATCAAGTGGTAGTTTCTGGCTCCCTTTTATCAGGCACCCGGAAGTGTTCCAGGTGGTTGATTGCTGGCCTCCAGCTGCACTTCCAGGTGCGGCGAAACCAGCGCCCAAAAGGGGCTAGTTGGTCCTGTTGCAGCACCTCCTGGTGGCGCCTACAGAACCCCACAGAGCTGCACAGAATTCCAACCCCCATGAAGCCCTGGGGGAGTCCGAGACACTGCTGCAACCCAGGGTTGCTGCCACCTTGCATCCAGGGAGAGATACTGGGCTTCCCATCCTTGTCCCCCTGGCAGATGTGGTGAAGGGGCGTTCCAGCCAGGCATGGGCCCCGGCCATCTGTCACAATATATTATATATATATATTATATATACACACACACACACATATACTGTATATATATATATATATATATATATATATATATATATATATATATATCCATCCATCCATCCATCCATTTTCCAACCCGCTGAATCCGAACACAGGGTCACGGGGGTCTGCTGGAGCCAATCCCAGCCAACACAGGGCACAAGGCAGGAACCAATCCTGGGCAGGGTGCCAACCCACCGCAGGACACACACAAACACACCCACACACCAAGCATAAACTAGGGCCAATTTAGAATCGCCAATCCACTATATATTGTTAGAAGCAGCCCGGACACAGACAGACGGACATCGTAAGTTCTCCCAACACACGTTTATTTACACTATTTACACGATTCACTTGTGCCACATTATATTATATATTTTAATACACACACACACATAAACAATATATATTTGTCAAACGTGAGTTTAGTAAGCATTTTATAGGCTCTGACCAGATAAGAACCCAGAGGAAGGGTGACGAGCTTTGCCTGTAGAGAGAGCTGTTTCAAAGCTTGTAGGGCTTGTTTCATTGCCAAGACATTCACAATCTTTGGGACTTTCAGTAAAATGTTTATTTTCTGTTTCAGACATCTGCCATTAAATAGGAATCTCATCCTGAGCCCCAACAATTGTTGTTCTTTGTACATTTTGCCACACTCTCTTTATACAGGGTTGGGGAGCATGCACTGGTATAGCACGTTCCCACACCCACTACACAACAAGACAGTTCAGGATCCTGGTTGGCAACCCCCTAGGCAGACCCTCTGGAAATTACCATCTATGTGCTGCAGACAGGTGTTAACAATGAGGATCCTGCGAGCCAGATCATCCTCGGGGAATCATGCCACATGTGTGGGAGTGTCATTTATGGCACTACAGCCAAGTCAAGTCAAGTTGGGGAGCATGCACTGGTACAGTGTGTTGCCACACCCACTACACGACGAAACAACTCGGGATCCCAGTTGGCAACCCCCAGGCAGTCACGCGGTCCAGTCCCACCTTCTGGAAATGACCCTCTATCTGCCGCAGCCAGGTGTTATGTGGGCAACCCCTTGGTTTGGTCCAGCCACTCAGGTCCCCAACAATGAGGATCTTACAAGCCAGATCACCCTCTGAGAAACGCGCCATATGGCCATAGTACCGTAACTGACACTCCCTCACAATACAGGTAATGTGCCTCATTCGGGACTCCATGAGCAACCGCTCAGTCGACACAAAGTCAAACCAACGGTACCCAAGGATTTTCCGGAGAGACACAGTACCAAAGGAGTCCAGTCTTCATCTCAGGTCACTGGATAGCGTCCATGTCTCGCAAACCATATAGCAAGACAGGAAGCACCAGGACTCTAAAGACTTGGACCTTCGTCCTTTTGCATAGATATCAGGAGAACCACACTCCCCTTTCCAGTGACCTCATGACCCCCATGCTCTCCCTATCCGTCTACTGACTTCATAGGAAGAGTCACCAGAGACATGAATGTCACTGCCAAAGTAAGTAAACCTCTCAAAAAGGTCGACACTCTCTCCGCAAGCAGACACACTGCTGATGGCTGTGCCCAAGAGGTCATTAAAGGCCTGGATGTTGTTTTTTATCAGGACACTCGCAAGCCCAGACACTCTGACACCTCGCTCAGTCTCTCGAGCGCCCCGATCAGAGCATCCATTGACTCCGCGAAGATCACAGCATCGTCAGCAAAGTCAAGATCTGTGAATCTTTCTTCACCAACAGATGCCCCACAGCCGCTGGACCCCACAACCCTGCCCAACACCCAGTCCATACAAGCATTGAACAGAGTAGGAGCAAAAACAGAATCAACTGGGAAAAACGCAGGGGACCTGCCTCCATTCTGCACAGCACTCACAGTACCAATGTACAGGCCGGCCACGATATCCATCAACCTCAAGGGGATCCCGCGAAACCTCAGGATGTCCCACAGGGCAGATCAATCAACTGAGTCGAACCCTTTACGAAAATTGACAAAGGCTATAAAGAAACTCTGCCGATATTCATTTTTGCATTCCATGAGAACCCTCAGTGTCAGGATGCAGTCGATGGTAGACTTCTTAGGCTTAAAACCAGACTGTTCTGGTCACTGGTAGGTGAGCAAGTGATCACGGATCCAATTAAGGATGACCCTAGCAAGGACCTTACCCGGCACTGAGAGCAGCAGTATCCCCCTGTAGTTGTTGCAAAGATTGCTTGCAATGCCAGGAGGACAGCCTGACCTCCAGCCTGGATAAGTTCACCCTGGATACCACAGATCCCTGCAGCCTTTCCCGACCTCAGCTGTTTCACCATCTGTGCAATTTCAGTGAGATTGGGTGGTTCACAGCTAACTGGAGGATCGGCCTCAAGGACCGTGGACCCAGAGATATCCAATGTCCGAGCCGGAGGATCAGCTTTGAACAACTGCTCAAAGTAGCCAGTCCAGCGGGTCACAACTGCAGTGTCATCCGTAAGGACCGTTCCATCAGCTGCCCTGACTGCAACTCTCTGAGGGACAGATTCAGATGTGCGTAATGCATCGATTCCTCTGTAAGCGGGACGTGGGTCACTAGACCACGCTCCCACACAATGCATGTAATGTGCCTCATTCGACACAATGTTAAACCAGCAGAAGAGATGCAGTACCGAAGGAGTCCAGTCTTCGACTCAAGTCACTGGATAGCGTCCATGTCTCAGACTCCTCGCTCAGTCTTTTGAGTGCTCTAATCAGAGCCTCCATTGACTCTGCGAAGATCACAACATTGTCGGCAAAGTGAAAATCAGTGAATCTTTCTTCCCCAACAGATGCCCCACAGCCACTGTACCCAACGACCTTGCCCAACACCCTGTCCATGCAAGCATTGAATAGAGTAGGAGCAGAACACACTGCTGACAATCCTCAGAATCAACTGGGAGAAACGCAAAGGTTCTGCCTCCACTCTGCACAGCAATCATAATATTATAATATCCAGCAACTTTGAGGGGATCCCACAAAGTCTCAGGATGTCCCACACGGCAGCTCAATCAAATGCTTTACAAAAGTCGTCAAAGGCTCCAAAGAAACTCTGCCGATACTCGTGTTTGTGCTCCATAAGACCCCTCAGTTTCAGGATGTGGTCGATGGTAGACATCTTAGGCGTAAAACCAGACGGCTCCGATCACTGGTAGGTGAGCTAGTGATCACGGATCTTATTGAGGATGACCCTAACAAGGACCTTACCTGGTACCAAGAGCAGTGTTATCTCCCTGTAGTTGCCACAATCCAGGCAATCATCCTTCTCTTTCCAGATAGGGACGATAAGTCCCGTTTTCCACTCAGTTGGGATGACACCCGTTTTCCAAATGGAAGCAAAGATTGCTTGCAATGTCAGGAGGACAGCCTTACCACCAGCCTGGAGAAGTTTACCCTGGATACCACAGATCCCTGCAGCCTTCCCTACTCTCAGCTGGTTCACCATGTGTGCAATCTCAATGAGATTGGGTGGTTCACAGCTAATTGGAGGATCAATCTCAAGAAACGTGGACCCAGAGATATCCAACGTCCTAGCCAGAGGATCAGCTTTAAACAGCTTTATACATCATAGTGACGGAACTAGGCCATCAGCTAGCCTCAAACACAATCACAGTGCCGGGTTCAAATAATGGATGGTTAATTACCCAAAACACCTTCAAAGAGTTTACAAAGCACAAACACAGGTTTTCTCTCTCTCCCTCTTCAGAAAACTCACTCCTCTATATAGATATTATATATATTCTATACATTGTATACATAATATAGTCCCCTCAAGCATCCACCAGGTTGAGACCATTTGAACTGCTGTTCAGATGGTGACCACATGGAGTGTTAGACATTTTTTGAGAGGAATGGTCAGGGTTTCACGAGGCACCATATGTTTGGGGACAGGGATTTGTTAATTGAGTCATTTCGTTCCAAAAACAGATCTCAAAATTGTCCTCTATTGCGGTGGAATATATGCAATACAAACAGGATGCACAAAAATTATGACAAGAAAAGCAAACTTTGTGAGTTTAGGAAGTGGGGTCAGGTGCTTTGGACGCACATAAGTTTCAGGCAAAATTGCTCGACCCAGCAGTAGTGGAAGAGCACATTAGTCCAGTGAATTATAAAGCAAGAATTCCCAGTTGGCAGAAGCCTGTGCAGGTTTTGCATATTAATCTGTTGAAGGAGTGGCACGACCAGCAAGGCCCTGGTCATGTTCGCAGCAATCCTTCACACTGAAGTCACTACTGGTGATGACATGACAGATGCCCAGAAGGCAGAGTTGCTGACACTAATCGAAAATAACTCTGATGTCTTTTCTGACTTGCCTGGCCAGACAGAAATTGTGGAATACAAGATGGTAACTACAGTACACCTGGTGTTAGTGTACTGGTCTATGAGTGGACACCCCCTGCAAAACTGGCCCATATCCCGGCCCATATTCAGCCAATAGAAGCATTTTGAAATGTGTTCCTTCATTTTCTCCACGCCAAGATGACTCCCCATGACATGTGAACAATTTTTAAAACCATCTCCGTAGGCCCGTTTGGCACCACCAACTGCTCAATCCCTCCGTCGCCCATGCAATCAGAAATCACCCAATACAAGAAACCGTCCATAATTAAAAAGTGTGGTGTTTAAAAGCTTGGGTCCTTTCTCTCCAGATAGTAAGAGTCATTCACTTCACAGGCTTGTTTGAATGCAAAATCTAAGTTGCTGATGGATCTTTGCAGGTGGGCAAACTGTCTAAATTGGCAGTTTCAGCTTCCTCTGCGCCCAACACAACATTGCACTCACCCCCCCACTGCTACTTTGTCAGGGTCCGTAGAGGGTATCTGGTCTGGGGAGGTTGCCTGCACAAGTAACGAAGGGGTAAAGTCCACAAGCTGTTCCAGGTCCACATTTGAGGATCCATCTCCCACCTCACTGAACAACTCAGGTTCAATTTCAAACCCGGCTTCTTGATTGATGATGTCAGCAGCAAGCTCCTCTCTATCTACTACAGAAGGAGGTGTTCTGCAGGTGGCCAAGATTTGTGGAAAAAAGGGCATTCCTCTTCCCTATTAGAAGAGGCTAGGGTGAAGTGTCTTATATGGCATTCCAAACCTTAAAGTTGTTCCCTTTAAATTTTAGAGGGAGAAGGATAGTCTCATATGTTTAAACGTCCCCATTGACCCTTGGTCCCCACTATGGAGTTCCTATGATGGCGTCTTCCACCGGTGGTGTCGGTGACCCTAGGAGCCTGTGCTGGTTGGACTGAATTCAGGGCCAAGCCTGGGTGGCTCCTCTGCTTCCAGGTGGCTTGAGCACCGCCTAACAGCGAGGACTAAAAGGTCAGGTCTAACAAGTCAGATCTAACAGCGAGTGGACGTCATTCCAGAGCATCTCATCACAAAGGTCCTTGTCTATCCCAGACAGAACTGTGTCAACAGCGAGCTACTCCACAATACGTTCAAAGATGTTCCTGAGGAACCAGCTTTGAGTCAGGTCCACTAAGTCTTGGACCTGTCTTTGTATAGGGTGGTCCAAGTCAATGCACCACAGACATGTAGAGTCTCTCCGGTTAAAAATGGGGCCACAATATCTGCCCAGCCTCCCTTGTCCCGGCGCATCAGTGTTACCATGCGTTCTAAACAGAAAAGGAATCACTCCAGGTCGCCCCCAGGACCCATCTTCACCAGCACATCCCTGGGGCACGCAAAGATATAAGCGCACCACCAGTAGCAGGATGTTATGTGCATCTTGTGGGTCTATTGTTGCAAAACCCCACTTCTGGAACTATGTGACATGCCAGTCATTGTCTTGTACCAAAAAGACAAGGCCATGTCTAAAGAATTCAGAAAAAACAGCTTTATTCAAAACAGGCTATTTTTTGCAGTGGTAGCTACCACTCTGCTACACAGACACAGCAAATTGGCAGGGCTGGGGCCAGGTCAGTGGTCAAGTTATAATGTTCCTTGCATCAGCTATCGGGCTACAGATGCATTGCGCAAGGAGACAGTGAGCTTGCAGTTGCCTCTGTGGCACTGTGAACCTGTGGTTGCCTTGGCGACCGACAAGCAGCCCTAGACAGACGCGTCAATCACGTTTTGGTGTGTCGTCCCATCGGGGAGGGTTAAAACATCTCACAGCATACATACATACATACATACACACAACTACTATGGGAGGTTTTTTTCTGCAAAAATGGAAATGAAAATTAAAATCATAAAATGAAAATACAAGAATACTGCAAAAACTTTAAATAAAATGAAATAAAACCATTTGCAATTTCATTTTCAAAGTCTATGTATGGGACCACTAACTACATGATGAGACCGACACCTATGTGATCAGAAATTACCATATGTAGGGAGCCATTCTTAACTAAAAAGTACGAAGTCTTGAAAGCAGCTCCATCTGAAGAGGTTGAAGGAGCAAGCTCCTGCTGTGAAGGGCCAGGCAGCTGTCTAATAAAATCCCACAAGGAATCGCTGACCATCATCACGGGACAGATCGGGTTCAATTTCCAAGCCGGTTTCTTGACAGACTCTGGCAGCTACAAGCTCTTCTCCTTCCAGTAAAACGACAGGCATTTTGCAGGCGGCCAAGACCAGCAGGATCAGAACATTCCTCTTCCCAATTTATATGGGATGGGATGAGGAGTCCAACACGGCAGTGTAAACTCTGAAGTTCTTTCCCTTATATTTCAGAGGGTGTAATACAGTCCCATATTCTTTGACATCGCCATGAATACAGTGAATGTTTGCTCGCTCCATGCCTGTTCAGGGAATCTCCCAGATAATGTCACATAGGATTACACAGAGTTCTAAGCGTTGTGTGAGAAGCATGTTACACAGAAAGGGAGCAAAGCTGCAGTTGAGCCTGTTAAGAGTGTGTTTGTTTCCCATTGAAATACTGTTAAGGAGGAGATTTTTGAAGGGCAGCTGTGTTTCTTTGCCAACAGAAAGTTCCTTGTTAACAGAAAGTCAGCCCAAAACTACGGGAGCATCAGCACACAGCAGCCGGCGTAACATGGCAGGAATATGGAGCAGAGGAGCCGCCATCTTGAGGAACCACCACCATGAGGCGAATCGGTCACAATATTTACTGTTTTTAATTTGGAATACTTAAATATGTATTTATTATTTCTAATGGTCATTGCTCAGTCTAGTAATTTAAGCCCCCATTCCTGCTACATGTTTCCACAACAGCGGAACTAACATCAAATAAGTTTTATTACAATGGAAGACATGCCAGTAATATAGTAAAGCAAAGACATATCTACAGAAGCCTGACCTATAAGTACTAAGCACAAACTGACTTTACCACAAAACCTTATTATTGGTAATATGAAATGTAATAATAGATGAAGCACGCCTTTGTGTTCTGTTTAATTTGTTCTCTCTCTATTTTTAGTATACTGTATATACACATACATATACACACATGCACACAGACTACCAAAATCTATTATTAACAAACACAAACATATTTTTCTACATTTCCATGCTACCCGTAACTTGTTTACAAAATTCAGCTTTTCTTCTTCCATGGATTCAGTCTAAAGAAAATATTAATAATAACTCTCTCCCCTCCCCAACCCCCATGAATCATGAAACATTTATAAAAATGATATACATACAAATAGGAAACTGTTAGATTTCTTTGTACCGAGCTATGCCCTTTGTATTCACATCACACCTGCAACTGAAATCTTATTGAGGAAAGTAAATGAATCTGCTTTATCTCACAGACAGCTCAAACTACAGTAAACGAAATGCTGAAAAAAAATTAAATTCTACACACAATACAGCACTGAGGCACATTTGTAAAAATGTAAGGAATAAAAGCAGTGTATAATTGAATTAGAATTTAACACAAAAAATAAATTCCAATGGTAACATAATCACAGCATCAAAAACTACCCCCACTCCTCTGTTGTGCAAATTCTGCTGCAAAATCTGCACTTCCATGTCTTGCTGATATGGCTAAGGATTTGTCACTAGTGGTTGGGATTACATTACCAGACTGATTACCTCTTTGGTCATTCTCTGGAGAGCTCTCTAATGCCCAGAAGCCGAATGAGGCATAAAGTTGTTAAATGGCAGAGCAACAAAAGGACATAGCCTACAATACACAGGCTGTAATATAAGCAATTATTAAGAAAAAAGAACACGTGTATAGCTATATACAGTATATATTATAAGACCATTATATATTTGTATGTAATATACAGTACATACATTCAAATACACTGGATGATTTCTTGGGAGGCAAGGTACTGCCAAGGACACTGGTAGAATCCATCGATGCATTTACATTGGTGGGGGGTGGAGAGGGGGAGAGTTGTAACCTAGATTTGCAAGAATAAAGCACTTCTACATGTCAGTGTGAGAAAATGTGGGCTGCCAGGGGGTCGCAGGCCCTGTCATTTCAAATCTCCTGGAAAGTAGGAATTCTAGGACACACCATGGATCCTGTAACTGAGGCCACTAAAACAATAAATATGGAGAGGAAAACCCACTGAGTTAGAAGGAACATGCCAGTTTCACACAGGAATTGCTCAGACAGGGATACAAAGCCAGTACCCTGGAACAGATGGGCAGCAACATTAACTACATTCCTTCATTTGATAGATCTTTAAAAAAGGAAATCTCATTTGTTTCTGAATGTTCTTTCAAATTACATCAAAAATTAACTATTTTCTTCAAAAAAATTTTTTAGAAAACAAAACTTCACTTTACAGATACAACCTGAATCAATTTTGGAAATAATTCTAGTTTTCTCCGATTCAACAAAAGTTACTCAAATCATACTCTTATACTTAGATGTAGATTTTTTTCAAATAATAGTATACTACACTAAACACAAGCTTCATGACTTAGATAAAATATCATAGCATTGTTCTTAGTTGGTTCATGCTATGCTTTCCAAATCAGGTGTAGCACAGTCACCTTCAGGGTTCATCCAAGGTATGTAATACCCCGCTGGGCCGAAAGGGGGCACTGCCACTAACTGTTTTTTTTTCCTCCTCTACAGCAGTGACAAGACACCCTTCAGGGCAACTAATCCAACCCCTACCAGCCGAATTCTTGCCCCTGAATATTAGAGTCTCATCTGCACAGTATTGAGGACAGAGATCCCATACTGTGACCCACTCCTAAGAGCCACTTTAGGCAATGTCAATAAGACGACAGTACTTATGTTAAATTTTGTGGTCACAAGCGTCTGTTTTGTTTATTGCTTGCCACTGCAAATAAAAGGGGCAACTTGGCTAGCACACCAACACTTCATATAGTCATCCTGTGCTTCTTCCACCCATCCACAGTGTATATGCAGTATTTTGATGACTGTATACCCTCATTACACTGGGCAGTTAGATACTGTTTCTCTGGGGAAGGAGCAAAAAAACAGTTATTAATATTTTATTTTATAACTATATAAATGATATTTTATATCTATATAAATATATATATCTATAGAAATCTATATATAAGTATCTATTGAGGAAAACAAAAATATAAATATAGTTTTATATATAGATATAAAAATATGTGTATATATATATATATATATATATATATATATATATATATATATATATATATATATATATATATATATATATATATCCATGGCGGAAACAAATTTATTCACAAAACATACTTCATATGTGCAAGATGATTTACAGGAATGTCTCAACCTGTTCGCCATCATGTTCAACACATGTACCACATGTGGCACATAAATTGTCCGCAAAAATCGTAACTAAGTATATACATAGCAGTACCATTAGTGTTAACATAATTTTGACTCACCCTGTATAGATAGATAGATAATTAATTAATTAATTAATTAATTAAGATACTATTCGGAAATAATGGTGATCTTTCATTTTTATTCGGAAGACACGTGGCTATATTCTTCTATAAAACCAAATGATTCATGTCATTAACTACTTTTAATACGATGAAACAGTGCATGTTCTTTAAATGGGCTATAATTCAACAAATAAGGTTGTCAGACAATAACTATTCAAACACTTTGAATCAGAGTTTAGCTGAATCCATTAAAAAAATGATTCAAACTTCAGACAGTAAAGAAATATGACAAATAAGACCTACCTATTACAGTTTAATAACTATTGCAAAATCAAGGTGGTTTCTTAATATGCAGAATACATAAAAGATAATCCTTTCCAATGTACTCAGCAGAATTGAATACTATAATGCTTTATTGCCAAGCTACACAAATCATTAAATTTGCACTTTATTGTTAACTCAAAACCAGAACCCTGGAAAGTAAAATAAATAGAACTAGGAAGTACAACAATATACATAAACCTTTGGATTGCTGTAAAGTACACTGACTTCAAGTTAAGCTAACAGCCAGTATTATATGTCCAAAAGAGGATTTAAATTGCTTAGACCTCGTACCCAGTAGAAACTATACAGCATTGTGGACACTATGATCATAGATGCAGAAAAAACACATAAGACCAGCTTAAAACATAAAGCACAAATACAACTTCTTTATAAGGCACAGCCTTCTGCTACAAGTCCACCAAATATTACAATGCTCCACCTACTAGTATTAAAGGATTTGATCAGTAGGTAAACACACATGATTGCAGCAGAACATATTACTGGCAGAGCAGCTAGTCGAACAGCTTTTTAAAAATTTAATAATTACCAGAAATTAACAGAAATAATTATTTGTTTTTCAGAAATAATTACCTACAGTATACACATACACACACACGCGCGCACACACTCATACCAGGGAAATGCAGACACAAAAATGAATCCAACGTGAAAACCTGATAAGGCAGTCAACTGACAGTAGGTTTAGTGTTTGTTGAGGATTACAGTAAGGTCACGTCTAAAAAAAAAAAAAACTCAAGCATGTCCAAGGAAAACATGAAAATTCCAGCTTTCTTCCTTTGGCATCCCAAAGCTTAAAAATATTATTCTGGCAAAGAGCTATTTTGAAATGTAGACTTTTTTAAGCATGATTGGAAAACACATTATTTTGTAAATTCCATGTCATACCTACACTGAAAACCAATGGGTAAACGTGCCACAGTGTGCTCATGTCTAGGTCCTCATAAAATACGTTATGGCCTAACCACCTTTTATTGTTATTTACCATAATGCCTGATACTAAAGGCACTTCATATAAACAACTGCATCCAGCAGGATTCCACTAATTCATTGGTACTCTTTATTTAGCTGGATAATAAATAAGAAAAATGCATTACGTTTGAGAAATTTCCTCATTATTTCAATAGTTATTTTTATGTATTTTTTCACCAAAAAAGAAAGAATTATAGATAACTAAATGATAAACTAGATTTAAGAAATTTCTGCTTTTCCTGTATTTGATTAACAGTAGAAATTAATCTAAACAAAGCAGTTTTGAATATAAAATACGTTATAAAACTTTTTTTTTTTTTTTAAATCAAAAAATACATTCTCTCAGCCATTTTGATTTTACTTACAAGGGAACACAATGTCAGAAATGAATTGAGAAGTCACACAAAATGAAACCTTTTACTGGCTAACTGAACAGATTACAATATGCAAGCTTTCAAGGCAGCTAATGCCCATTTCTTCAGTCTTAATTACATCTTACCTGAAGAAGGGGCCTTAGCTTGCATATTGTAATCTGTTCAGTTAGCCAATAAAAGGTGTCATTTTGCTCGACTTCTCATTGCATCCATAATTGCTAACAAAGTACAACAACCTACTACAATAAACAACTTTGAAATCTTTCAATGTCACAATGCTATTTAATGAAACTAACCCTATAGGCAAAGGCCTAAAATGCAGCTGTGTAGGAGATCAGGGAAAGTCTTTCTTGTGAGTACTGTAGCTGCATATGGAATAGAAACAGAAGGAAGCTACTAAGCCCTACAGGGGACACTTAGGGGTATTGCAAATCAGGTGGAAGGAGAGTTCAGATAACAATGAACAGCACAATAAAACAAGGATAAATAACTGATATTTCCTATCTATGCTCACTTTAATAAAAAGTAAGCAACTAAGATAAGGTAAGTACTGTATAATAAAATTGCAGCCACTCTCGGCCTCTGCCAACAAAGATACCACGTTGGACTTTTATACCATAAAAAGAGGAGGATCGATCCGAGACAAAAGTGACAGGCACTATAAACAAGAAAACAACATGGATAGTCATGTATACACTTGATCCAAAATAAAAAAAACTTAAGCACAGTTTTGGGTATAAATTAAATAATGTTGATCACTAAGTATTCAAATAGTAGGAGTAGTATTTGTACAAATGGTTTTATAAAAATCCCACATGCATGTTAATGAAGTTTTGTGATAAAGTACTGTGTACCAATGATTCATTTGCATGCAATTTCCAGTTACTAAATGAAGGTGCCTACACTGGTCTCCAATATGTCTAGGGGCAATGACATCAAAATCAGAGTTTCATCATATACCCCAGCTATACATTTTTGCGAAGAACTAATAAATATGAGGCAATGCCACTTTATTTTTGGTCTTTCTAAGCATCTATGTTTTAATCCCTTAGAAAAATATAAATAGCTTTCCATGAGTACTGGGACAATTGGCTGTTTAAGTTGTGAAATGGGCCAGGAATATAACTTAGAAACACTTATTAAAACATCAAAGTCTCCAAATAAAAACACTTAAATTGAGCTTTGTTTCTAAATTCTTAATTGTTGTAGTATGCAGCTGAGTAAGCTACAACTTGCCTAAAGAAGATGTCTGAGCTGCTTCAAAAGCTTTCATATTGTAATTGGTTCAGTTAGCCAATAAAATACAGGTAAAATTCCATTACAACGAATATCTTTACAACGTAATTTTCATTACAACAAAGTATTTTTATGGTCTCGAGAGTTTCCCCATATGACATGACTCTATAGAAATCTCATTACAACGAAGTACATTCAGCAGATACTTTCATTACAACAAAGTGCCCAAAAGACCTTGAAATGCTTGAATGAATCATCCACAGAGCAGTTAGTTCTGTGGTTGCAGATCAGTTGTGCACAACGATCGCCCAAACACAAACATTGTAAATTTTTCTCTTTCTTCGAACTTTTCCTCATACTTTTTTTTTTTTTTTTTTTTTTGCTGTTTTTGTTTTCGGTGGTTTTCAGTGATACCTTTTGCTTATTGCTCGTCAACATTTGAAAAACATCCATTGCACTTTAACTCATTGTCACCCTCCTATAGAAACGGTAGACATGGAAAAACAATAACAGTTCATATTAGAAAGAAAGAAAAAATCTTTTACATTTTTGCAGCTCGTCCTGCGGTGGGTTGGCACCCTGCCCGGGATTGGTTCCTGCCTTGTGCCCTGTGTTGGCTGGGATTGGCTCCAGCAGACCCCCGTGACCCTGTGTTCGAATTCAGCGGGTTGGAAAATGGATGGATGGATGGATTTTTGCAGCTCTCGATTGCAGCAAAAATAAAAAAGACGTTGCCAGTGAATTCACAATTTCGCCATCGACACTATCAACTTTCTTGAAAGACTGAGCAAACAAAGAAGAAAAATCTCGGGTTGCAAACGTATGCGAACTGCTGCATTTGAAGACATTGAAAAAGCAGTTTTTATGTGGTCCAGTGATGATTCAAGAAACATTCCTATTAATGCGGCACTCACTCATGAAAATGTAAGGTTTCTAAACTCTCTTGGGACCTCCCCCAAGTGGAAAACATGCCGAAGAGCATCCCAAAGTGCGATCACTGCGTCTGTGGAAGACTGTTTATCTGCTGCCGAAGCAACAGCAGGCTCACAGCTCTGCTACGTCTCTTTGCCAAAGCAAACTCAATGGGTGATGCAAGGAACATTGTAAGCACAGGGAACAGGATTACTTGGCCACTAACCTGGCGACAACCCTGCCTGATTGCTGTGTCTGTGTATAGGAGAGTGGCAGATCACGCTACAATAAATAACCCTGCTGCTGTTCCTGTTTCAAGCTGAATAAAGCTGGTTTTGCTAAAGTACTGAGACTCAGCCTCGTGTTTTGGGGCACAAGACAGGGACTTATAGCGCAATCCCGATCTTTTAGGATTCGCTTCTGTGGCGCCTCACTGCAACGCTGTGAGCCTGCTGTTGCCCTGTCCCGGCAACGGACAAACAATCTTCCACAGATGCAGCAATCGTGCCTGGGGACGCACTTCAGCGTGTCATCACGATTGGTGGGGGGATCCTAAAAGAGTTCAGAAACCTCACTATATGAAGAAGAAGAAAAGGATGATTCTCTTTCTGATTGATAATGTTCACGTTGAATTCCTCCCACCCAATTGCACAGCAGTGCTTCAGCCATTGGGTTTGGACATCATTCGCACCCTGAAAGTGTAATATCACAAGGAAATGCTGAAAAAAATTCTCGTCAACATAACTTGTAGACAGGAGGAGATTAAAATTAACACAAAAGATGCTATTGAAATGATTGTAAACGCTTGGATGCAAGTTAAAGAAAGCACTATAGCAACAAATACAGAATCTCATTACAACAAAATATTTTTTAGGTCCCTGGCAGTTTGTTGTAATATAATTTTACCTGTATGTAATTTTGCTTCACTACTCATCGCATCCATAAAGGCTAACAAAGTACATTACTCTACTACCACCACCAACAGGGTATAGTAAATGCTTTACAAACAATGTTTGTAACCTATTTAAAAAAAATGGGGCTGTTTACAAGCATACATTGTTTTGAAAATCTCACTCTGATCCTGTACTCTGTTCTTACAATAGGGTTGTGATACATTCAAAAATACCTTTCCAAATAAACAAGCTAATGTATTTATTCCTTGTTCAGTTTCTAAATCAGCCTAATTATATGGGATACCAAGTTTACAAGTGAACAAGGTTAGCAGGATCTTACAAATATGACATCATATAAAAAAATACAAATATCCATTCGGAAATCTTTAAGTCTGAAAAAAAATTCTAACCAAGAATTAATTTTTACCCCATTTGGCAGATGAATGTGCTGTAAAGTGGAAGTTATTTGACACTTTCAGTCCAGGAAAGAGCATTGATTGTAATGAAACATTACATTCATGATTAGTGTCATCATGAACTACCCAATTTTACCCTAATTCCAGGAATAGTCTTTATTTATCTTTCTTGAACATTTGTGCCTGGCAACTTGATTACACTCAGGAGCTTTCAAAACATGAGGCAGAAAGAGCAAAGTCATTAGTCCAAAGCCTACACTCCCTGCCGAGCACACACATCTGCCATGCAGTCAACACTACTTTCCATTCTAGGATGTATTTAACACAAAAAGATTGATTTCAAAGGTTTTGTTTTGCAAAAATTTAATAGGATCTTTACAACGCTGTACTGTCTCATGAAATTTTAAGGTTATTGATAGCTTCTTTGTACCTATTATATGAGAAAACAACATTTCTGGATGAATACAATTTAAGTATAAAAGGTAAACAGGTAATATGTTGATTATTTACCATTAAGAGCATTCTATTGTTCCATCCAAAGGCAAGGAATATAAATTGCTCAAAAAAATTAAAGCAACACTTTGAAAACGCATCAAATCTCAATGGTAAAAAAAATCATGCTGAATATCTCTACTGATATGGACTGGTATGGTAATGTGTTAGGAATGAAAGGATGCCACATCATTAGATGGAAATGAAAATCATCAATCTACAGAGGGCTGAATTCAAAGTCACCCCGAAAATCAAAGTGAAAAAATGATGTGGCAGGCTAGTCCATTTTTCTGAAATTTCATTGCAGCAACTCCAAATCATACTTTGTATGGCCCCCACGTGCTTGTAAGCATGCTCGACAACGTCAGTGCATGCTCCTAATGAGACAACGGATGGTGTCCTGAAGGATCTCCTCCCAGATCTGGACCAGGGCATCACTGAGCTCCTGGACAGTCTGAGGTGCAACCTGGCGGCGTCTGATGGACCAAAACATGATGTCCCAGAGGTGTTCTATTGGATTTAGGTCAGGCAAGCGTGGAGGCCAGTTAATGTTAGCAATTCCTTCATCCTTTTGGAACTGCCTGCATACTTTCGCCACATGAGGCCAGGCATTGTTGTGCACCAGGGGGAACCCAGGACCCACTGCACCAGCACAGGATCTGACAATGGGTCCAAGGATTTCATCCCGATTCCTAATGGCAGTCAAGGTGCTGTTGTCTAGCCTGTAGAGGCCTGTGCGTCCCTCCATGTATATGCCTCCCCAGACCATCACTGACCCACCACCAAACCAGTCATGCTGAACGATGTTACAGGCAGCATAACGTTCTCCATGGCTTCCTCAGACCCTTTCACGTCTGTCATATGTGCTCAGGGTGAACCTTCTCTCATCTGTGAAAAGCACAGGGCGCCAGAGGTGGACCTGCCAATTCTGGTGTTCTATGGCAAATGCCAATCAAGCTCCACGGTACCAGGCAGTGAAGACAGGGCCCACTAGAGGATGTTGGGTCCTCGGGACACCCTCATGAAGTCTGTTTCTGATTGTTTGGTCAGAGACTTTCATACCATTAACCTGCCTGCTGGAGGTAATTTTGTAGGGCTCTGGCAGTGCTCATCCTGTTCCTCCTTGACCAAAGGAGCAGATACCAGTCAGTCCTGCTGATGGGTTAAGGACCTTCTACGGCCCTGTCCAGCTCTCCTAGAGTAACTGCCTGTCTCCTGGAATGTCCTCCATGAGACTGTGCTGGGAGACACAGCAAACCTTCTGACAATGGCACGTACTGATGTGCTATCCTGGAGAAGTTGGACTACATGTGCAACCTCTGTAAGGTCCGGGTATCACCTCATGCTACCAGTAGCGACACTGACTGTAGTCAAATGCAAAACAAGTGAAAAAACAGTCCGAAAAGATGAGGAGGGAAAAATATCAGTGGCCTCCACCTGTTAAACCATTCCTGTTTTGGGAGTCGTTTCATTGTTGCCCCTCTAGTGCACCTGTTATTAATTTCATTAACACCAAAGCAGCTGAAACTGATTAACAACCCCCTCTGCTACTTAACTGACCAGATCAATAGCCCAGACGTTTCATTGACTTGATGGTATACTCTCATTAAAAAGTGTTCCTTTAATTTTTTGAGCAGAATACTTTCATCAGGTTTCTCTACACCGATATTCACTAGATTGTCATATGCATCCTTTTTCTTTTATATTGCTCTGAATTGTTATTTGCCTGCTTTTAAGATTTTCTACATTGGATTATTACTCCCCTTAAATTTTCTGCTTTCCAACCATGTTTGAAATGCTGAAGGGCCAGGATGAGAAAGTGATATTTCTCTTTTGATTTGCTGTCTTTTCCCTTTAACTTTCATATGATTACTCAGATTGGATTAAACAGGTTTAAATAATCTTCTTTTCCACAGACTTTAAAATAAAAAGCTATCAGAGGAGAAGAACATGGATTTCTGCAATTTGAGAATTCAGATTCACCTTCTCATCTACCTGGTGTCTGAGGGACATATCTCTAAATAATGCCAGAGAAGTCTTTCTTGGGCAGAACAAATAACTAGCTTAAAGAGAAGTAGAGCACCTTCAAAAGATTTTATTTCTTGCATAAGGCTGAACTTATGTATTTTTCTGTTACTTTCTTGCTTTATTGTAATTTGTTTACAGTAGTTTTAAACAGCAGCTGTTTTAAATGCAGATGGGAGATCTTGAATTACTTGAAGGAGTAGTATTAGTTTGACCTATAGGGCTTGCTGATGAGAGTGCACTTCATTACTATTTCAAGTAAATTTGGAAAAAAAGGTTGCCATTTTGCTGACATTATGTTCAACTGGTAGGCGTTCATTTGTGCTTGTAGGTCTAATATAATTTCACTATTGGTAATATGAAAATCCACTGCCAAACACGTAATGTTGGTGCCATCAACATAAGGATAGTGATATATGTGTTTGTCTTGTTACTTATACATAAGAGTAGAAGCATCAGTAAGAGGTAATGGGTTGTTTTGCCATGTCTGAGAGGAATCATGCCTGTATGACCCGAGATGATATATAGACAGCATAACCCAGCTTAACTTGGTCCTTTAGGCATTCCATGGTAAACAATAAAACTAAATCAAAAATACAGCATTGGCAATTGTATGAGAGCAAAAAAAGTTTGCAAGACCAGATAAGAGACTTCTGGATCTGAGAGTCAAGGTTGAGAGAGATATACTGTATTTTTGTTTGCCCAGTGGGGAATGGGTGGTCTTGTGGCCTTGGAACCCCTTCAGATTGTTTTTTTTTTTGTTTCTCCAGCCCTCTGGAGTTTTTTTTGTTTTTTTCTGTCCTCCTGGCCATCGGACCTTACTTTATTCTTTGTTACTTAGCATTGCCTAATCTTATTTTTAAAGTTTCCTTTTTTCTTTCTTCATCTTGTAAAGCAGTTTGAGCTACATCATTTGTATTAAAACGTCCTATATAAATAAATGTTGTTGTTGTTTGTTTTTAGGACTAAAACATAAGACATATGAAAAATTACTCAAATCTGTGACTCCACACATGTGACATACATAGAAGTAACTCTAGCTGGGAATACATCTAGAGTTCACACATTGAGAGATGACACTGTACTTGTCTTCTTCGAATATTATGCTAGCAGAGAAAGTAACCACAGATGATGATACTGGATAAATAAAATGTACAACAGGGCATGAATGGGCCAGTCTGGAACAACAGCTAGTGTGCAGAGTAAATTAAAGCGCACAGACAGCCGTTTTCCTTAATCTTAACTAGATCACAAGGATACTACCGTTTTGTTAGTTTGGCTAATTCTCCCATGGTCCTGTCGGTAGGATTAGAAGGGATCGTGCCTGCAGTAGAAGTAAAACAAACTACCTTTGAGATCACTTGAAAAATTCTGTACATTATGTCCTTTATACTAGTGTTTATTAGGCAGCAGAGGTACAGAAATCCTCCCCAGTTGTTTCACATCCTGGTGAAACCAGCCTGCTTGCCTCAAGAGTATAAAGCACTGCAATGGTTCGGGAAGACACCACAGATTGTTACTGGCATCCAGATGCTTTCTGTTCAGGACAAATACAACAACTGCTGATAGAGAGAAACAAACAGAGGGATTAAAGATACCAGCCATCAGGCACATTCTCTTTTCTAACTCTTTCCTTTTGACAAATGGTACAGCGCCATTTGCACTCATACCAGTAGTTTTACAAATAGTTTCTATCCACAGATCATAAGGTTAATGTGCAGTCAATCTTAATAAGAAATATTGTAACACTAAATAACAGTATATAGATACTGCAACACAGGCAGCAAAGAAAGTGGAAGCACATCTTTCTAAAGATGGTTTCATTACAAAGAAAACACAATTTCTTGCAAAAATAAGTCAGAAAGATACAGGATCAGCTGATTAGGAGCTGCCTTAACATACAAGTCTCATATCTCACAAAATACAAATCTTATTAATAGTCTGTTATTCTAAAGCAAGCAGCCATTCCCAGTCTAGGGTGTCTGTGTTCCTGACCCTCTCCAGAACGCAGCTCTGAAAAAGTCCCATTTTGGCAGTGTCCAAGCTTTTGAACTTGCAATTAAAAATAACTGTGTAGTTAGCAATAAAGGAACTTTGGGAAGTTCAGATTTTGTGTATTATATTTTGACTTTGATTTTTAGTATTCATTATATGTTATGGTATTTTGGTCTTTCATTGATTTTGCAGTTTTGGACATCTATGACAATGTATAATTCTTCACCTCCCAGCCCAGCTTTGACCAATTTCCCTGTAGCATGCTGCTTCCAGTACACAGACTTGACATATTTTACTTTTAAAGAAGTAATTTCAAACTGCTGTTTACAGTACTTGACTTCTCTAAGATTTCAACTATTAATGAACCAACGTGGCAGTGTGAATAAATACCAGGAAGCACTGGCATAATTGACATAGTCATGATCATGTACTGACTAAATGATATTGCCATAACACCATTTTGGCTTAGGTATCTTCATTGAAAGGTAAGATTCTTCCTATTATGGCGTCACTGGAACTGAGGGAATGGAGGTAGCCATAATGGCAGCTGTCAGCTACTCTCCGAGTTGTATAAGAAATGCAATGAGAAATTCTGGATTACATTCAGAATATACAAATTAGTTCAATAGTTTCATTAATATACACATTACCCTTATTGAATTAAACTGTGCCTCTAATCTTCTCATAACAATGTAATAATAAAAATTGGGCACACTAACAAATAGCTCTGCTCTAGGAGAAACGAGAAGCAATAGCTTCACAGATTACCTTAAATATAAAACCCAGTTCAACCAATGGTTAAACAAAATGGGCACACAAAAGAGAAGAATTATGTCCTTAGCTATGGTAGGGTTTTACAAGCAACAAATTGTACAAACACTTGTGATAAAATCAAAAATGTCAAGAATGGGTGTAGAAAAAGAAAACTGCATTACAGACTGAAGTTGAAAACTTAAGATGTTTAATTCAAAACAGTCACAAATTACAATTAAAAAAATTACAATTAAAATTCAAACATATTGCTCCACACTTTCACTTACAGTCATGAAACAACATCCCTGCATTAGTTTAGGTTATAAAGAAATCATCAGAAAACAGAGTAAAAAAATACCAAGTCTCAACGATAAGCACTCTATTTAAGCAATATGAGAAAACTGTACAGAATCACAAGTTACACAGAAAAGGTTCTAACATTTAAGAAGCAAGGTTAATCTTGAAGGCCAGGATGGAACAAAAATAAAGTCTATAATACAGCTAGTGATATTTTAATGCTTATTGAAAAAAAGAGGCATAATCTCATGTCATATAATAATACTGTCGATTAACACTCTATTGAAAAAAATTCTGGGATAGTCTTTTAGAGTCACAGCAAACAAGAACTACAAGAACAAAAACACAAAATAATACTCTGACATAATCTGACATGCAAGCTTGCTACGGTATTGTTACCGCAATACAAATTCTGAAAACTGCAGAATGCTTATATTAAGTTTTAATTTTGCTTAAATTAACCAGGAAGAATTATAAGGGAATTTAACTAAAGAGGCCATTCAAATTGAACATATTCTCTCTTATACATTCTTACTGCATTGCACCAGTCATTTATACCTTTAATGCATCAGTTTCAGTCAGTTAATAATTTAATGGTAGAGGTGTTGATTCACAGGATTAAAAGTTGTTTCAGTTATATTGTAACTTGAGAACAGAAAAACAATACAGAGGTGCATACAGGATCAAAAAATATGAGCATAGTCATCCATCAGAAGGAGAGCTAGCTAAGCAAATGTGTGTAATGTCACATGTCCCAGAGCCCCCATATGGAAGCTAAAATTAAAAAGCTGCCTAGGACAACATCCACCCTTGACATGGCTGATTTTCAGTTAGATTTTCTAGGATTATATCCAGACTTTTGCTATCAACCCGATTTCTATTATACTTATTGGTATTATTATACATATTGGTATTATTATACTCTAATAAATACCATGTCGCTTTTACATTCTGTACACTTCTGTGCTTCACACTTTACAGTATCGCTTCCTAACCAGTCCTTTTTGAACTCTGCCTTTATATCTTGAGTGACTGAAGTAAATATTAGGGCATCTGCTGAATGGAAAAACTGCCATTTGCTCATCCTAAATGGTTATCAAAGCTGAGAGATCATGTCTCAATAGAAGAACAAGTGCAGACACACTGGTTGGTAAATGTCTTATAACCAAAATGGTGCTCAGCCTTCATGTGTCTCTGGGACACCCTTATGTTTGTTAGTGCTGGTGATAGTGAATCCCTATGTGGAGCACTGAGAAGTAATAGGCTTGAGCCTATCACTTCTCAGCCTCTTATGTACCGGTACTTATAAGGAAGGGATCCTATATGGGATAATAAAAAGTGACCGGCAGTACAGCATTACTCTTGCGTAGATGTGTGACTATGATTGGTGTATGTGTGGTGGGGGGATCCTATGTGGACTTCTATAGAGTGACTGGCAGTGGGGTATCTTTCAAATATAGTTGAATAAATATGATCCTTGACAGTGTGCATGTGTGTATCAGTGAGTGTATTAGTCTCAGAGTGTAAAAGTAGACCAAACTAGTAACGGACTTGGTAAGTCTCAAAAATCCCCCGATAATACAGGTTTCAAGGCCAAAAGAATGCTAAGTCCCCAATGGGCATTCTATCGAACATAACTATTCCTAAGTAGTTACTTTTGTAGGATTTATTTCTGAAGAAAAGACTTCAGAAGTAATCTACAGTGTGGAACATTGGTCAAATAACAGATTAGACAAGCAAAGATAAAGGTGGGAGAAAAGAGCTATTGTTCAAGTATACCTGCTGTTACAGAGAAGAATGGAGAAGGCCATCCCGTAATTTAGTATTTTTAACTGACACATTTTCTGGAGTGGAGGACAGCCTTGCTATTTCTAAGTAGGGTGCAAGATGATTATTTTATATATTCCAAGGTTTCCTGTGACATATTTTGTAGCAAGCCCTTAAAAATGTGGAATTTAATTAATTTCCCTGCAACTGATGCTACAACTACCATCTTAACAGAAGCTATCTTGACTTACCCTGGCTGGCTAAATAGTGAACTTTCACCAATTATCTTCCTTCATGTTCTGCAATTTAATGCAACCTAAAGGGTGTGACAGTTGCTTATTATGTCGTCTCCCATCACTTTCATCTAACTCTTTTAGCTTAATCTCTAATCTATGACAATCACATCTTCATCCACCTGGCCTCCATTATTGTATCACATGGCAATATCAGTATATACATTTCCATCTGTTTTCCTTACTCAATTACCCAGGGCACATACACATTTCCCTACTACACAATTTACAGTATCGCCCCCTAACCAGTCCTTTTTGAACTCTGCACTTTATATGTCCACCTACACTGGCATAGCTACACTACAACATATGTTCATACATACTGTATGTCATTTCCACATTCCAGGTCTTTTTCCCCACAGGCTACATGGTGATTTATGCATTGCATTAAATTACTCAATGCATTTATCTGCTTTATTAGATTGGCCACTTCATTTAGATACCTTGAAGTAGTACAGCTTCCCTAAATGCTTTTTCTCAAACAAAACATTTAAGAATTCTCACCTCACTGACTGTTTCTAATTTGTTGAGTTTCTATAAATAGTAAACAGTATTTATCAGTGCTTATCTAGTTTTGTTCATATTCTTCACTGTCAATTTTGATTTCCGTTTTAATTTGTATGTAAAATTTATTTTTGTAATTCCTAAACCATGGAAATTATCTTATAGGACTGTTTAATATGCATATGTGCAACCTTAAAAACTGTGTATTGTAATGTTTGCATTTTTATTTTAGAAGAATATGTTCTTTGTCTTATAAAAAAAACAATTTACACCTGTATTACTGCCCTGTATGTCAATTTCTTTTAGACACTATTCATTTCCATTTTATAATTTTCTGTATTACTTTTATGAATATAGATCAGTAGGCACATGAATACATTTTTTACATTGTATTATATACTGTATTTCCTTGCTAACTATACATTGTTTTGTCCACTTTTTACTTATTATTGGAAACATGCCCAGTTGTTGCTTAGATTTCTCTGCAAATTTTACTGCTATATAAAAATTGACTTTTACATTGTTGTTTTCAGCATTCATCTTCAAGTTTTCCATTTCCATACCATCTTTTCATTTCAGGATGTTTTTCTTTAGGTTTTTTTTTTTTGTTTTTACAAAGATACAAAATCAGCAGCACTAAGGGCATCTAGCATCAGTCCATTATGAACATGGAAAAAATCTGATTTATTACACTTTTAATTTAATAATTATCTTGCATATTTAATTTAGACTGCATAACTACACACTATGTTCAACAAATAAATGTACCATGTACTTTCTTTAGATAAATAAAATAAGTTTACAGGACAACAAAATAAAGCTCAAAAACTTCATAAAGCATACCAATTAATGAAATACTTATTCTGTAATATTCTTACTAGTTGGAAAAAGCTTTACAAAAGTGATGTTTGAATCACAATACTGACATTGTCATAAATGTATTTGTGTAATGCTATCTCATGACCAAATAGCCATAAAATCTTTATTTTATAATACCACTTTTTAAAAGATGTGATCAAACAAAAGAAACCTGTACTTCGTTAACAACACCATAAAATTAACGGAACGAAATTTATTATATTTTATAAAAATGACATCCCCTTTTAAATTCAAACACAGTTATCAGGTAAAAAAGCAGAAGTACTTGTTAACAGGAAGTAAACTAAGCAGCCTCTGTCCCTCCTAGCCAACTTGGGGAAGGTAGCAGAGCCATACACACCAGAGTCTGAACCCATACCCAGAAAATCCACAACCCACTCACTAAAATATTGAAGTCATAAAGAAACACAATATATACTGTACTTGCTACATGGACTCTAACATACAATTAAGTCAAATTCACATACAGTAAGTTAATACTTAAGAATGACCTCATTTAGCAGGAATTACTTTTGTGCCAAAATTTGAGGGATAGCGCATGACAACAGGGGATTAGAATCTTAAATAATGAAATAAATATATACACACACATAGTTAAACTGAAAAAGCAGAATGCATCATGTTATTAGTGCACCTACCGCAGGCTGCCATCACTGGTATATATACAGTTAAACTGAAAAAGCAGAATGAATCATGTTATTACCATATGCCTTTAACAATAAACTGCATTAACAATTCACTAGCTTTGAGCTGACTGCTTCCAAGCCTAAAAACAAATAATGTCAAGATTCAGTTCATTTCAGCTGCAGAATTTTTTTCCTTCTCTAACCAACATGGATATTTTGCTTTGTGTGATCTGATAGCCAAGAGAAGACAGTAAACTGTGATGCAGTCAAGTTGACTTACACTTCAAAACAAAAATGAAACACTACACAAATGTGATAGAAAAATGAAATAATTCTACCACTTTAAATTACTTTACTACATATGCTCTTCAAAGATGGTGTACTGATTAAAAAATATATATATTTTATTAAATTTAAGAAATTCTCCCTTCTCTTGAGACATTATATAACATTACTTGCCATACGCTGGATCTCACTAAAGATCTTATTATGTACAGAGATACATTAAAACGTGACATTCTGACATACAAGATCAAAGTGAATTCAACATGACAGAATACAGTTTTAATGAAATTACAACAAAACTGGAACTAAGTCAAGCAAATGCCATATTGGATTATTTTTAACACATATTTCTGACTTCAGTAATCTGAACAGAAAAGGTACATTTTCTTAATTCAATTTCCTGATGAGCTAAAGTATGCTTGGAAGTAAAGAGAGCCTTATAATTTTAGGATATATTTAACTGAAATAAGACACTGCAAAGAAACATGGAGCTAGAAGTAGACTGTAAAGCCAAATTAAGCAGAAACTATTAGCATCTGTCATCAAGATGCACTGTAAAAAACAACAATTCACATGAAAATCTACACATGCAGATAGAAGTCAAAACAAAGTATATTATGCAGCATTCATGAAACCAAAGCATTTACCATGAAACATGACCATTATCATATTGTTTAAGCACAAGTGCAAATATCACCATGTCCTACACAATTAATTTAATTGCAGGCAACACAGTGTGAATCTGGTTATTACTGGGTTCAAAATATTGTCTGTGAGGAATTTGCATAGTCCCTGTACATCAACACAAAGATGTGCAATTTAGGCTCACTGGCATCTCAAAACTGACCCCATATGTGACGTATCAATGTGAATGCTTAAGGGAGTGTGTGCCTTATGATGGACTGACTCCCTTCTCTAGAGATGGTTCATTTCAGGACAGTGTAATGCCCTGCCATCTGCTGTATTGGAATAAGCAGATTCAGAAAATTCATGAATGATTTTTTTTTTTAACTGCTACCTTTGTGTGTACTTTTTTGAAGAGGTTAATGTTTTTAAAACATTAACTCTTTCTACTTAGAACAACTACAGAAAAAAAAACAATCTTTTTAAACTATTAACGATTTACTTAAATTCAGAAATTTTTATTTAAGAAAACGGTCAAAGTCTAACTGCCACTAGGTCAGTCAACACTTACCCTCAAAAATAAGAAACAGGAGCACTTTTTAGTAGGATTTACAATATGTGTAGTTTAATAAAAACTGCATACAGTATTTCAAACATAGGGCTAATTCTCTATCCCTCACTCACAGAATCCAGACATTCTTACAACTGAAAGTATCACAGGATCAGGATAAGTTAGTAATTCGAGACAATGAAAAATTAACTTAAAGGTTAATGTGGGCTACTAAGGTTTTTCATTCATTCATCAGATACAGCATCGGAGATTAAGCCTATTAAGCAATACTTCACCACTCTTACATGAGTATACAAACATTTTAACACATGTATATAATACAATCACTATGTTCCATTCAATACAAAGGCTACAATTTTGAAGGCACTTACATATAAAGTATAGATAATTAATTTCCTCTAGAAATGCTGCTACTCTGGATACAAACGTGGCTGTAATCATAAATACAATTAATATTACCTTCATAAAGAAGCAAAATCTGCCATTTGAACTTCAGTAAAATTAAACATATATTCACACACTCTCTCTCTCTCACACACACACACACACATACTTGTATGCTCCCCCTCGCTCTCACTCACTTGCTTGCTTTTTGAAAAGGACAGGAATAGGCAATTAGCAATGCAAGAAAAGCAGTCTGAAAAATATGACTGATGTCGCTTCCACGAAGGATGGTGCGTGAAGCCCCTGCTCTTATCTCACAGCCTCAATTGCAACAACTGAGTAGCTCTGAGCACTGAGCTTATTGCTTTTTTATTCTGATCATTGCAAGGACTGTTTAACTAGAGAGCTACGGAGAGGGAGGGAGAATGAGGGAGAGAGACAGACATAAGAGTAAAAGGCTATGTATTATCAGCTGAGTCTTGGTAAGAGAAGGCAGTTAAAGTGTGGGCAGGGTTAACCAAGATACAGGCACTTATAAGGAACGTGTCTATTAGGACAGAGTTCTTTTGAGGGAGGCACAGTGACAAGTAGGAAAAGGTAGAAGAAGCACTGCAATTAAATTTCCTGCCCCATGACCATTTAAGTGTTATTATCTTAAAAACATTATCAACATTTTGAAAACCAAAACAACGCATCTTCAAACAAGCATGCATCAGGCAGTATGGATACTGCCTTTGGTTGGGGTAGCCAGTTCTCTGTTCCCATCAGAGCTGCCAAATGACTATCCGAAAACTGAGGAAGGAGCAAGGAATTTTACAAAAGACTACAATGCATCGGCAGAAGCTGTGCTCTTTAGGAGTGTTTCAGCTAGCTGGGAGTATAACACAAACCTCACAGAGTATAATCAGATAAAGCAGGTAAGTAGTTTTTGAACAGCACCTGCTTTTTCTGTATTGGTTTGCATGTATTTGACAACAGTATGCTGAAAAGAGAAATCCTGTCTTAATTAATGAAGTGCAACCACTAAAAGGGCCTTTAATTTTATAGACTTTAGAGTTGTATTTTCTTATACCTTTAAAAGAAGATACCAATATTTTTAAGTAAAAGGCTATTTATAATTTAAGCATGTATTCTTTGTTTGAGGTAGCACAAAAATCTAATCTAGCTGGTCTCACTTTACAGAAAATAAGGAGTATTTATCACCCTGGGAACAAGAACATTACTGTAAAATGTGTTTCATTTATGTTATTTGCCATTTTCAAATCCTGTCACTTCAGAGAGCATCAGTAGAGCTCTGCAGTAAGGCATAATAAAGGACTTAAAGGTCCACTGCAGTCAAAACCTTTAACCACATTAAGCACAAAATTAAACATCAATTGATTAATTAATTAGAATGTGCCAGGATTAAGTGATAAAAACAAAAGAAACAGATGAATCCTTATAATGTTCTGTTTCACATTTTTTCAGTCAGCATTATATATAGATTTTGGACTGTATCTGATCATGTAAGGGAGAGAGATGCTGCTTCTCTGTTTTACATTTCCTACTTATGTCACTGGGCATTCCCTGACGAACAACATGCAGCCAACACAGGTGTCAGATCTTAGTTAAATGGAAATGTATATAAAACAGAGTTATATACAATCTTATTAAACTAAAACCGTAGCCTGTACAGCTATTGTAGATATATCGACATAAACTGATTCGTGAATGTGGAATTCAAGAGTAGCTTACAAGTCATAATCCATACAGGGTGTAATTTGAGAGGACTGGAATAATTCCTGCATAGTTCAACCCTACTTGGAAGAGTTGGTGTAAATAAATATAAAGTTCTGTATTTTATTTAAAAAAAAAATCACAATGAACAACCAAAAAATAATGCTGGGAACTTAAAGATTTAAAGGTTTACAAACTAGTTGTCATTCTATGAGAAATATACCCTGAAACAAAGATTAATGGATAAAGAATTTAAGTGTTGTTGACATGTACAAATTAAAGCAGCAGATGGGATAATTTACTAATTAATGGCACATTGAAATGAGAGAAGAGATAAAACCCCATATGTTTAATGAGTAAACTTAATGGAAACCAAAACATCTCTCTTATTCATATTGTTCAATAGTTTGGTTTTAAAACATTTATTATGTTATAAATGTACATGTTCGATTTAAGATGTAGTGATGGTAGTCTGATAGGATCCCTTTTATGACTTTGCTTATTGCAGTCATACCTTATAAATTTAGTTTATACCAGTTTAGTTTGCTTGCGTTCAAAAGTAATTGGACATAAAAGACATGCTGCTTTTTGGAACAATAATATATGAATGAAACACAATATATCCATGTGAAGTAAAATTCAACAAATTCTTGTGAGAATATAAATTAAAATTTAAAGTAATCAAAATAATAAGAAACTCATGTAAATAATATTAACAGGTGACCAATCTCCAAATAGGTGATTTACTTACACTATCAAATATGATGCCAGTTTTACAATGGCCAGAAAAAACAGATCCATGTACCAAATGTAAATTATCTTGTTCTGAACATAGACAAAAACATGTTCTTGTTTTTACTTTAAAAAATCATTTGATAATCTTGCCTAACCCCACTTAAGGTTACAGAGATACTCTTTTGGGCAAAGTAAAAAAACATTTTGACTAGGGCTATGCAGTTTCAGAAAACTTGACTAATTACTACTATGATGTAGCTAACAAGCAGCTGCACAAAAAACAGAATACACCTTTCTTTTATTCAATGTTCCAAAGCATCCCCTAGATGTATGATTTGTGCTATTCTCTTCTGCAGCAACTTACAGGATAATAATTACATACGCACAGGTTGGCCTGACTGATTGCAAATTTTACTGGTTTGCAGATAGATGATCATGGGAACTATGGACTAGGTGTAACCTTGGAGCGTCTCAAAGGCTTACTATTGATGGGACAAAGCAGCATTAATAAAAGATTTATATGAACAGTACACAAGAGTAAGTGCAGGGTAATGTTTGAGCATTACCCTCCCTTATAAAAGTAAATCGTTTTTGTGTTTTACATAAAGAGATAATATAAATCAACATGAGTATGGATGGGGGTTCCAACCCTAATCTCTTAAGTCGAAAGCTCAGATAATGAGAGCAACATGCCAGCTAAGAATGGCAAATGACATACTAGAAAACAGAATAAAAGTTATTTTTGAAAATGCCGACACTGTGAGGTAGCTTCACTAGTCACAGCAGGTCACCTATATACCAAAAGAAATTATTGCACCACATGCACAAGGCCCTGTTCGCCAAAGCCAGCTCTGTCAGTCACACACTAGAAAATGAGCTGCAGCAGTACGATGTAATCAGCCACTCTTCAAGGTGGCTTCATCAATTAAAAACCTAAGAAATGTACATTTTACTTTTTTTTTCTCCCCATAATTTTTAACATTATACTACTTAACTTAAATAATAACGTAAATAAAAACCATCTGTCAATATTTACAAAAAACAACCCACTTGCACAGACCTGAGAAATGCATTTAATGAGCACCTAGCCAGACAAAGAAAATTTATATCTACTAAATACATCGAATACAAATCCATCGCCCCAAGTTGACTGCTAATGACAATAATGAAAAAATAAAGCACTGGCAGGAATTCAGCTGTTAATATATTTATAGAAAAGCAGCTAACAACACACAGTGGAACAGTGTAAATAGTATAAGGTCAAATATTGAGCTTAAAGACAAGAATGACTGAAATCATTAAAAAATGTTTAAATGTTTCAGAACTTGCAAACATTTTTGTCAGCCTCCACTCAATGTTTATTTGATTAGACAAATTAACATAATGCATAATCCTGAGTAGGAAACTGTTTAGTTTTTTGTGTTTTAACAGCAGCCAGCTGCATATTTCAGTGTATAATTCTTTCACGTGGAGAAAAATAAAAATAAAAACAAAAGATCACAGCATGAAATGATGCAGCCATTTTCATAAAATTAACATTAAAGAGTGAACCAGCTTAGCTGGTCTATTACGAAACTGGGAAAATAATTCAAATACCAAGAATCAATGTGGTGGCTAGGGGGCAGACCTACCATGCACAGTATAGTTTTTGAGCGCAGCTCAATACTAAACCTGTGATTTCACAGGTCTGCTTTATCCTGGAAATTCTTCTGAACACATCTACATCATTTAATGCAACAATTTTTTTAATGCTCCCACGAGTACTTTTCACGATTAAAAGATAGAAAAACATGATGGTTTCCCTTTATTTTTAATGCTGTCACCATTATGCGACCATGTTACTTTTCTGGGGTTCTGTTTTGTTCACTGACACTGTTTGGTGAGATTTTGTCCTGGGAATAGTCACCGTGTTAACCATTTCTGTGGCTGTTGCCTGTCATATGACACTATGATATCATTTCCTTTTTGTTATATAATATTGCTGTACCCAGCTCACAGTATACTGGTTTTGATGAAACACACTCTTGAGCTCTCTCTGTTGCTTATTTTGTTTAGAAGTAAAATGTGCAACTTAGAAGATTTAGTGCAAAGAATTTTTGGTTTTGTTATCTGGCTTTTATTAGTTTAGGTTGCTTCTCCAGTTTTTGGTTCCTGTCTGTTATAATTGTTGGGAGCTGGTGAAAAGAAAAGGCTGTTAGCCACCTGAAATGTTAAACTCCTTGAAAACAAAACTCAAACTCCCTGAAAAAATAACAAACTAAACAATCTCTTAATAATAAATTCGCACAGTATAATAAAAATAAAGAAACTCCAAAAGTGGTTAGTCCTTCACAGAAAATTTGAAATTTTGGAGGTGAGAAGGGGAGCTAACAATGATGAGAAAGAACCCAACATTTGCAAATGTATGTTCCTTAATTTAATGTTACCTAACAAAATGTACGAGTACACAGAGTCTTTCTTTAAATATTTTAAAACTGAATTAGGATACCAACTGAACCATGCCACCACAGAAATGATATCTCATATTGCATGATGTGGGTCACATGACTAGCAACATTCACAGAGGCAGCAAACAATATGGCGACGCCCATGTTCAAAACATCACAAAATGAAAGAAAAAAGACAGCAGATCAGTACCGGCTGAACGCATTTGTAAAAATTTTAATTTTTAACTATTTCTAGGTGAAACAAGTTTTTAGGATTACAAAACAAGGATCTGACATGGAATATAAAGAAATTCTCATGAACCAATTATTCTCAAAAATTCAGTATAGTTCTAGAATTTCAGAATTGTAATAGGAGTACCATATTAGATTACAATCAGTTGATCCTTTTTCAAACTATATGTGCCACACATGCAAAGAAACCAAGTAGATTGTCCAAATCATATTTAAAAAGGTGTAAAACCTCAAAAGGCCAAAGGTAAAATTTCAAACTCATTATAATGCTTTCTCCTATACCATGTACAGTATATCCATAGAGTCATTGACTTACCAGTTTATTAAATGGCAGAAATAGAAAAAGTTAAAAGCATGGCATTTCAACAGGCATCAAACATTTATCAGTAAACTTCTTTGTGAACCTAACAATCACAAAAAATTTCATTAAAAAAGTAAAATGATTTACTTTATACATAAATGAAAATATCTGGTTCTGTTGTAGATATTTTATAATTCACTCAAAAATAATTTCCCTACTAACATGTAAATAAATGAGCAGTTTATAGTTACTTGCATTAAACAGATTTAATTTAATTCTTTCTGATAACAGAACAACATCATATTAAAGACATGTATTTTGTGAAGAAAAGTTCAATATGTACAGTACTTAAAACTGGTTATGTGCCAAAAGCCCTAAATACTTGGTGAATCTATCCAATCATCTTTAAACCAGTCCTTCTTATCCAACATGAAATATTATATATATATATATATATATATATATATATACACATACATATACACACTGCCTGGCCAAAACAAAAGGTCACACATTCTAATATTTCGTTGGACCATCTTTAGCTTTGATTACGGCACATATTCACTGTGGCATTGTTTCGATAAGCTTCTGCAATGTCACAAGATTTAGTTCCATCCAGTGTTGCATTAATTTTTCACCAAGATCTTGCATGATGGGTGCATCACTTCATCTGCCTCTCTTCTTACCCGGATGCGCCCATCACTCTGGAACAGGGTAAATCTGGACTCATCAGACCACATGACCTTCTTCCATTGCTCCAGAGTCCAATCTTTATGCTCCCTAGCAAATTGAAGCCTTTTTTTCCGGTTTGCCTCACTGATTAGTGGTTTTCTTACGGCTACACAGCTGTTCAGTCCCAATCCCTTGAGTTCCCTTCGCATTGTGCGTGTGGAAATGCTCTTACTTTCAATATTAAACATAGACCTGAGTTCTACTGTTGTTTTTCTTCGATTTGATTTCACCAAACGTTTAAGTGATCGCCGATCACGATCATTCAGGATTTTTTTCCGGCCACATTTCTTCCTCGAAGACGATGGGTCCCCACTATCCTTCCAGCTTTTAATAATGCGTTGGACAGTTCTTAACCTAATTTTAGTAGTTTCTGCAATCTCCTTAGATGTTTTCTCTGCTTGATGCATGCCAATGATTTGACCCTTCTCAAACATTCTAACATTTTTTCCACGACCACGAGATGTGTCTTTCGACATGGTTGTTTAAGAAATGAGAAGCAACTCATTGCACCAGTTGGGGTTAAATAACTTGTTGCCAGCTGAAAGATAATCGCCCATGCAGTAATTATCCAATAGGAGGCTCATACCTATTTGCTTAGTTAAATCCAGGTGGCGACTTTTTTTTTGGCCAGGCAGTGTATGTATGTATGTATGTATATATAGACAAGTCTGGTTCATATTTATTTTAAGAAACTGAAAAATTACTGCACTGTTCATCTCTTTTTGTTTTGTGTTTGTTGCTGCAAATAGAATTGGCATGCAGCACATCTGTTTTGCCTCTTATCTGTTGTGACTACTTGGGGACGCCTCAGAGCCCTGAACACCAAACACAACTCTCTCAAACACAGTTCCAGGTTAAAATAAAGTTCATTTATTATGTAAAGCTATCTTAGCAGGCTTCTTAGTCGGTCCAACACAGTATAATATATTATGACCACTCCATTTCTGTCTTCTTCTGCTCCTGCTTAGGGAGTGCTGTCTCCTTCCTCCTGACTCCAACCCTCAGAATGAGGTGAGATGTCTTCTTTTATGTTAAACATGGGAGTACCTCCTGTCCTATAGCATCATACAATGGAAGAACTTCTGGGTCATATGGAAGCTGTACACAACAGGGAAAGCCCAGTGCCGGCTGCACCTTTTTGTGGCACCCAAGGGCCCCCATAAGGCTGCCCTTCTAAACCACAAGTCCCAAGGCAACCCTGCGGGTGTTCATCTTGGGATCAAGCCTGAGGAACACTGTCACCTCTTGTACACTGGAATTAACTGTTCTTGATTCCCCCTGTCACCTAATACATCAATTTTCTTTCACCCTTACTGTGATATGAATTGATGACCTTCCTAGCTGGGTTATGCCTTCATCCATAATGTCCTTCCATTACAGCCACCCAGACAAGTAATCGCCTCCCATCCCTGTCGGGATGCCAGTCCACTATTTAAGGCAATAACACTGTAAAAATAGGCCACGTGCTGTAACAATTTAAGGAGCTATAGCATACACTAGCAACAACAGGTAAACAATGTAAAATATCAGGATTCCATGGTCTGTTAAAAACAGCTGTGTCACCCATGCCATGCCTCAGACAACACTTTAGGCTGCATTACAGCTGTAAAATTATGCTACTAATGTTTTAAACAAGCTCCACCATTCATGGTTCAGTGTTTGAATCTTTTGGGTCTTCGGTTTCCATAGTCTACTCTCTTTATGTCTCCTTTGCCATGTTATTTGACCAGGGTTTGACCATTTAACTTGTTAAATATTAGTGTAAAAGAAATGGTGAAAATTAATTAAATAAAACAAACATATATAATTTTAAAAAATACTGTGAAATCTTAGGTTATTATGTAACATTTTAGGGTAAGATTAAGAACTATCAATATTACAAACAACAGATGAATAAAAGATGAATACTTAAACTAAACTTCTCTTTTGGTTGCTACAGATAGACGCATCTTCAGATGAACAGAACTTCACGGAAATATGGGGGAAGAAAGCAAAAGAGCTTTTTGATGATATTCGAGACACTTTTACAGACGAACAACTTAAGAAGATAATAAGCAAAATTCGAATTCTGGGACCTGCAAACCTGCCCGAAGATAAGCGTAAAGAAGTAAGATTGCATAAGATCCAACCATGCTTATCTATAGTACAATGAACATCAACAAAAACTCACTATATAGACACATGCGCACATTTTGTTTGAATATACTTTTGACAACTTCTGCAAAGGCAGGTCAAGTATGGAAGAATATTTTACACAAAATTACATACATAAAAAATGAGTAAATAAATAGTGACACCACAGGCAATATAAATACACCTTGAATCAAAAAGTGTCATTTTCACACATCAAAGAGGATGGGCTCTTACAAGTTATAATTAGTGAACTATTGGTATAGGGGGTTCTCACAGTCACACTTCTGCACATTCCAATGACCCACAGGAAACCCAAGGCAAGCAAATAGCATGCTCTAACTGTGCATGTCTATGACAGACACAAGTGCAAGGAAAATCTGCCCAGAATTACTGCATGAAGCAGCTACTTTAATTCAAGAAACCCAGAAATCATCATCAGAAGTCTGCATCTGATGTGTCTGCATGTAAATTCATGTTGCGTACAGAGTTACTGAAATAAACAAAGGTATCATTAAATATATACAAAAGTAAGCAACAAAATCAAATTTCATGACACATTTAATGTTTTAATTTAAATATGATGAAACTTTACTATACATTTATTTATTTGCATATATATTTATTTTGTCTGTAATATTTCTCCGTAGTCACTTGACATACTCAGGATCATCTTTTATATATATATATATATATGTATAAAGTTTAAATATTTCTATACTTTGGCACACTATAAAACCATGGTACCAAAATTACTTTCTAAAAAAGAAAAAAACAAAACTTGTTAACCACGCAACATTTAATTGTCCATTCATTAACCTCCCGATGACTGGAACAAAATGACTTTTTAATCACAATAAACAGAATATCATTTTATACCAATAGGAGTTATTTACAAAAATTAAGTAATGTTTTTTTACATATTTCATATTTTAGGATTAATATCTTACTGTACTATTACTCTCTCTCTGTTAACACCTGCTTTCTTGTGTATCAGGACAGTAGGCTTCTTGGCAATGATTTCTATAGAGATGTCAAGTTCAGGTTGTTGATTCATTTCTACTTTATTTTATTTGGCATTTATCACCTCTTTTTGGTTGTTGTTTTTCTGTATTCACAGACACAATCAACTGTAATCTCTGTCTCCTCATATTCTTCCTTTAATTTGCTGGGTTTACAAAATTTATTGCACAAATTTTCCCATACATAATGTATCAAATGCAGCTTTTCCACTAATATTTGGAATGACCAGAAACCAGAAGCGGACTGATATCCTGATTCCAGATTGAAAATAGCTAAAGGAAGCATCAGTTATACATTGATGATATCTTGTCTTGTATATAAACGTCTATGCATGGAAGTGTGTGTGTCTGTCCGGCCCAAAAGTAAGAGGTGGAGTCGGGGTAAGGGCTCCACCTCCGAGAATATGCAAGCGAGGCCAGCACGTTGTCAAAACGAAACCTCCGGAGAAAGTCACTCGATCAGCCGCTAATACAGAATCGAGGCGAGCACATCGGCAGAATGGTATCCCTTTTACTTTTCCTCCCGCCTCTAATACAGAAGCGAGGGGAGCATGCTTGTCAAATATAAATGGTAATTCACAGCCATATGGAAGAGAGAGAGGAGAGGTTAGGAGCACACACTG
This sequence comes from Erpetoichthys calabaricus, assembly GCF_900747795.2. Classification (NCBI taxonomy): domain Eukaryota; kingdom Metazoa; phylum Chordata; class Cladistia; order Polypteriformes; family Polypteridae; genus Erpetoichthys; species Erpetoichthys calabaricus. The sequence continues at coordinate 103,525,511 of NC_041407.2, forward strand.
ATACAGCGCATTGCCGTACCCACCACATGACAAACTAACTCGGGATCCCAGATTAGGACCTGAGTACAGCCATGCAACGGGTGACACCTCAGAACCACAGTAGTTCAGATGGAACAGAGTGAGTTTTTTTATGGTGGCTGGAGTGCCAATTCTGAAACGAACCCCCAGGTTTTTTCCCTACAGGTTGAAGGGCCTACATACAGGGCTGGAGGCAGATTAACGTCATACCCAGGAAGGAGCAATTGCAGGTTAAGGGCCTTGCTCAAGGGCCCAACAAAGTATAGTCACTTTTTGCATTTACAGGATTTGATCTGGCAATCTTTCAATTGCCAGTGTAGAGCCCTAGCCTTACAGCCACAACTCCGCAAGGATATGGAAGATACGGAGGAAAATATTACATTATATATTTGTTCAGTGCTTTGTGTACATCACCATGGTCTTGATGAACACATTCTTAGGATCACAGACAGACAGACAGACAGATAGATAGACAGATACTTTATAAATCCCAAGGGGAAATTCAGATACTCCAGCAGCAGCATATTGATAAAAAACATTAATTTAAAGAGTGATAAAAATGCAGGTATAGCAGACAATAATTTTGTATAATGTTAACGTTTACCCTCATTTCTCCCCACCCAAAGCGAGTAGGGGGGCACAGCCCCCTAGCATAAATAAATATATATGTGTGAGTGACATTCAAAATATATCTGCACCTTTTTTTTTTTTTTTAACTTTATTTATTAAGAATTTCAAAAACAAATTACATCACTTTAAAGACAGTCACCTTCGTTTGCGATGCAATTTTCCAATCATTGTACCAACTTTTAAATGCCCAAATACTACTCCTCCTGCCTCCACTATTTCCAACGAAAATATTAAAATGCGGAAACTTTTTGAACACCCCTGTATAATATACAATGTATATATTATTTATATATTTATTATATTATATATTTATTATATTATATATATATATTATATATATCTATAATAATAAAAGGCAAAGCCCTCACTGACTGACTGACTGACTCACTGACTCACTCATCACTAATTCTCCAACTTCCCGTGTAGGTGGAAGGCTGAAATTTGGCAGGCTCATTCCTTACAGCTTACTTACAAAAGTTAGGCAGGTTTCATTTCGAAATTCAAAGCGTAATGGTCATAACTGGAACATATTTTTTGTCCATACACTGTAATGGAGGAGGCGGAGTCACGTATCGCGTCATCACGCCTCCTACGTAATCACGTGAACTAAAAACAAGGAAGACATTTACAGCACGAGTCGCACGCGGGAACGAAGGTAAATGACGTTAATTTTTGACTGTCTTTTAATACTGTGTAAGCATACATATTAACACATGTGCAATTAAACGTGTGCATTTACGGGGTGATTTCTCAGGCTTAAAAGCTCACCTTTTATCAAACGCGGGAACAAAGGTAACTGACGTTGTTCACCGTCTTTTAATACTGTGTAACCATACATATTAACACATGTCCAATTAAACGTGTGCATTTACGGGGTGATTTCTCAGGCTTAAAAGCTCGCCTTTTACTAAAAAGGTAAATGCAAAACTATTTTCAATCAGTTTATTGAAACGCTCCCGTTAAGGATTGCAATAACATATTTGCGAGATAAAAGAACGAAGTGGGGGGAAATGGAGGAACAGCCGCAAACAGCGAAGAGCAAAAAATTAATTAAACAATTGAGAACGGAGCGAGTTAAGCATACAAGCATGTTCATAAGGGAAACAAAGCACGGTGTAAAACGTAACTTTAAATTAAGTTTATACAAACGCTCCCGCTGCGGATTGCAATAACGTATTCGCGAGATAAAAGTTTAATGAGAAGACACGACGTATAAACGAACCACACGCCGTGGCGCAACGTTAGGGGCAACAGTTTCAACCATTCTATGATCTGCTTCTCGCAACTGAAAGACGGCACATGGCGGATGTTAGCCGACTTGCTGACCGCAACGTTAGGGGCTTCAACTATGGCGCTGACGCCACATCTCAGTGCCAACACTTTGCAGACTCTACTTAAAAGACACGCCCTCCTCACTGGACACTTAAAAACACCAATCAAACTAACGATGACATCAAGTATTACCCAATCAAAAGTAGGAAAGGAGGCATCTTCATAAAATGCGTGTGGGATGATTTGCATGAGACGCTGCTTTAAAAAAAAAATGATAAAAAAAATACGGGATAAATCCCGTCCAGTATTGATTCAAAACGGGACGCGCAATTTCATTCTCAAACGCGGCACGATTCCGTATTTTAAAGGACGGGTGGCAACCCTACAGTGCCAGGTAACCACCCATACAATCAGATTGTGATTCAGACTAGGAATGCAATGAATGTAATTACCCCGATCTACATACAAGGCGAAAGTCTTGCAACATTCAAAGATGATGGTTTGGGATAAGTACACCATACAACATAAAAGAGCTTATGAAGCCTTGAACCGAAAAAAGCAAGATCTCAGAGATCGTAAAAAAAAAAAAATAGGAGGTAATGTCGTTTTACTCGCTGTACATTTTAGTCAAACATTACCAGTTATTCCACGAGGGAGACCAGCAGATGAACTCAACGCGTGTTTAAAATCCATGCTTCTCCCACGCTCGGTTATATGTCGCGTGTTCTCCGGTAGGTGCACCAAAAAATGTATACATTTAAGCATGTAATTGGCAAACAAAAAATGAGGTATACCCGAAGGCACTGCAGTAGTACTTAATGTAACTTTACTTCTTAAATGTTAATGTTTTACTGTTTAATAATTTATACGCTTCTTATATGTTGTTCAAATTCTTTTATCAAAATACCACTGACAGCGCAATGCACGATAACATGGAGTGAATACACCATACGCATCCGCCCACGGCTGCCCTGCTGTGCGCAGATAGGAGTTGATTCTACAATAAAATAAAATAAAGACAAAAAGAGTAAAACAATCATCACCCATAAAGCGGATAGTAGACGTGACGTACTATATGTGTACCACATTTCAAGTGTATAGGTGAAACGGTTTGCGAGCTACAGGTCATTTAAAATCCTGGACAGACACACAAATTGCCATGGTAGCAAATTACAGAAGAAGATTTTACTGTTTAATAATTTATATTTATATGAAATGTGCTTCTTATATATTACTTCATTTTCTCATATGATAATGATGTTAATGTTTATATTGATTTCTGTGTTATTAAAACTGCATGTATGTGTGTATATATATATATATATATATATATATATATACACTAGCAAAATACCCGCGCTTCGCAGCGGAGAAGTAGTGTGTTAAAGAGGTTATGAAAAAAAAAGGAAACATTTTAAAAATAACGTAACATGATTGTCAATGTAATTGTGTTGTCATTGTTATAACTGTTGCTGTCTTTTATATATATATATATATATATATATATATATATATATATATATATATATATATATGTATAATATGTGTATATATATATATATATATATATATGTGTATATATATATATATCTATATAATATATATATATAATATATGTGTATATGTATGTATATATATATATATGACAGCAACACAATTACATATATATATATTTGCAGCTGGAGATCCACAAAGGGAGAAAAATTAATCACATATCCTCCCTGTGTAGATAGCACTTTGAGTACTGAGAAAAGCGCTATATAAATTATTAAAGTAGTTTTATTCCTGAGCTTTCAACCCCTGCCAGGGGTCTTCATCAGAGGATAATGCGTAGACTTACAAGAATCAAAGGCAATATATAGCCACCTCCCCCACGTAATTATTTGCTAAGTCAGTGTGATCAGGAGGGGGGTGGGGGTATTGGGTGTAAAGTCTTGTTCCTTATTATTCTTCTTAAGTTTGCATATGCTGGATTTATGTCCAAGTGTCTGTTGATGGCGTTCTCATTTGATAGCCAAGATTTGGCCAGCTCTCTGGCACTTTTAGTACTGGCCTTTAATTTTACTCGTACATTGTCCCAGTTAAATGTATGTCCTGTTGATTTAGTATGCGTGTAGATCAGTGATCATGAGTCCTTTCTTCTGACAGCGTTGCAATGTTCCTGTATATGTGTTGCAATTCTTTTTGAAGTTTGTCCTATGTATACCGCTGAGCAAGAACAGCATGGAATGCTAGAAACTGCGTTTCGTGTTTCTGCTGTCAATTTGTTGTTTTTAGCATTAAAGAGGACCGTGCGCAAATTGTTCGTGGGCTTGTGTGCTATTCTGACACCTGACTTGGCCAGGATGCGAGCTGTACCTTCAGACACCTTGTGGCTATCAAATGAGAACGCCATCACCAGACACTTGGACATAAATCCAGCATATGCAAACTTAAGAAGAACATGTTCATAATAAATAAACTGTACACCCAATACCCCCCCCCCCCACCCCGATCACACTGACTTTGCCACCTCCCCCACCCCACACCACGTAATTTTTTTGCTATATATTGCCTTTGATTCTTATAAGTCTAAGCATTATCCTCTGATGAAGACCCCTGGCAGGGGTTGAAAGCTCAGGAATAAAACTACTTTATGATACGTGATTCATTCTTCTCCCTTTGTGGATCTCCAGCTGCAAATATGCAAACCGTATCACAGATCTTCTCTTCCATATATATACATACACACAGTCATATGAAAAAGTTTAGGAACCCCTCTTAATTCTTTGGATTTTGGCTGAGCTTTCAAAGTAGCAACTTCCTTTTAATATATGACATGCCTTATGGAAACAGTAGTGTTTCAGCAGTGACATTAAGTTTATTGGATTAACAGAAAATATGCAATATGCATCATAACAAAATTAGACAGGTGCATAAATTTGGCTGCCCCAACAGAGATATGACATCAATACTTAACTGAGCCTCCTTTTGGCCTCTAGACGCTGTCCTCCTATAGCCTTTGATGAGTGTCTGGATTCTGGATGGAGGTACTGTTGACCATTCTTCCATACAAAATCTCTCCAGTTTAGTTAAATGTGATGGCTGCCGAGCATGGACAGCCTGCTTCAAATCATCCCATAGATTTTCGAAGATATTCAAGTCAGGGGACTGTGACGACCTTTCCAGAACATTGTACTTTTCCCTCTGCATGAATGCCTTTGTAGATTTCGAACTGTGTTTTGGGTCATTGTCTCATTGGAATATCCAACCCCTGCGTACCTTCAACTTTGTGACTGATGCTTGAACATTATCCTGAAGAATTTGTTGATATTGGGTTGAATTCATCCGACCCTCGACTTTAACAAGGGCCCAAGTCCCTGAACTAGCCACACAGCATGATGGAACCTCCACCAAATTTGATAGCAGGTAGCAGGTGTTTTTCTTGGAATGCGGTGTTGTTCTTCCGCCATGCAAAGCGCTTTTTGTTCAGACCAAATAACTCCATTTTTGTCTCATCAGTCCAAAGCACTTTGTTCCAAAATGAATCTGGCTTGTCTAAATGAACATTTGCATACAACAAGCAACTCTGTTTGTGGCGTGAGTGCAGAAAGGGCTTCTTTCTCATCACCCTGCCATACAGATGTTCTTTGTGCAAATTGCACTGAATTGTAGAACGATGCACAGATACACCATCTGCAGCAAGATGTTCTTGCAGGTCTTTGGAGGTGATCTGTGGGTTGTATGTCACCATTCTCACAATCCTGTGCATATGCTGCTCCTGTATTTTTCTTGGCCTGCCTGACCTGAGTTTAACAGCAACTGTGCCTGTGGCCTTCCATTTCCTGATTCCATTCCTTACAGTTGAAACTGACAGTTTCGACCTCTGAGATAGCTTTTTGTAGCCTTCCCCTAAACAATGAGACTGAACAATCTTTGTTTTCAGATTTTTTGAGAGTTGCTTTGAGGATCCCATGCTGTCACTCTTCAGAGGAGAGTCAAAGGGAAGCACAACTTGCAATTGACCACCTTAAATACTTTTATATCTCATGATTGGACACACCTGTCTATGAAGTTCAAGGCTTAACAAGCCAATCCAACCAATTTGGTGTTGCAAGTAATCAGTATTGAGCAGTTACACGCATTCAAATCAGCAAAATAATAAGGGGACCAACATTTTTGCACAGCCAGTTTTTCACATTTGATTTAATTTCATACAACTAAATACTACTTCATTAAAAATCTTTGTTCGGAAAACACCCCAGTACTCAGATGTTCCTAGGAAATGAAAGACATATCACGGTTATCTTTTTTGTTGAAAGATGAGTAAATTATTATGCAGGCTGAGAGGGGTTCCCAAACTTTTTCATATGACTGTATATATATATATATATATATATATATCTATCTGGGGAAGGTTACAGAAAAATTTCTGCTGCTTTGAAGGTCCCAATGAGCACAGTGGCCTCCATCATCCGTAAGTGGAAGAAGTTCGAAACCACCAGGACTCTTCCTAGAGCTGGCCGGCCATCTAAACTGAGTGAACGGCGGAGAAGGGCCTTAGTCAGGGAGGTGACCAAGAACCCGATAGTCACTCTGTCAGAGCTTTACAGGTCCTCTGTGGAGAGAGGAGAACCTTCCAGAAGGACAACCATCTCTGCAGCAATCCACCAATCAGGCCTGTATGGTAGAGTGGCCAGACAGAAGCCACTCCTTAGCAAAAGGCACATGGCAGCCCGCCTGGAGTTTGCCAAAAGGCACCTGAAGGACTCTCAGACAATGAGAAAGAAAATTCTCTGGTCTGATGAGACAAAGACTGAACTCTTTGGTGTGAATGCCAGGCGTCACGTTTGGAGGAAACCAGGCACCGCTCATCACCAGGCCAATACCATCCCTACAGTGAAGCATGGTGGTGGCAGCAACATGCTGTGGGGATGTTTTTCAGCGGCAGGGACTGGGAGACTAGTCAGGATAAAGGGAAAGATGACCGCAGCAATGTACAGAGACATCCTGGATGAAAACCTGCTCCAGAGCACTCTTGACCTCAGACTGGGGAGACGGTTCATCTTTCAGCAGGACAACGACCCTAAGACAGGTGTGTGCCTTTCCAAATCATGTCCAATCAACTGAATTTATCACAGGTGGACTCCAATGAAGCTGCAGAAACATCTCAAGGATGATCAGGGGAAACAGGATGGATGCACCTGAGCTCAATTTTTAGCTTCATGGCAAAGGTTGTGAATACTTATGTACATGTGATTTCTCAGTTTTTGTATTTTTAATAAATTTGCAAAAACCTCAAGTAAACTTTTTTCACGTTGTCATTATGGGGTGTTGTGTGTAGAATTCTGAGGAAAAAAATGAATTTAATCCATTTTGGAGTAAGGCTGTAACATAACAAAATGTGGAAAAAGTGATGCGCTGTGAATACTTTCCGGATGCATTGTATATATATATATATATATATATATATATATATATATATATATATATATATATATATATATATATATATATAAATAAAGAGAGAGAGAGAGAGTAGATAAGACAATTTGTCATTTTCGATTTGTCCTGTGATCTCAATAATAACCCTACATTTCTGCTTGCATGAGTGAAAGTGTCCTGCAAACAGAACTGTTTTATGTTGTGTCCTGTGGGTTTCCCAGAATCAATGTGTTCCTCTTGGGCAATGGCCTCCATTAGCATTAGTGTGGCTACCAAGATCTCAATGAAAAATGCTTTGTCCATACTTGAGTGGGGCATATGTGATCATTTATTCTTAAAAACGTTACATAGGAGAAGATGCTTCACAAGAAACACACGATTTGCAAGCATGCTTGAAATAAAAATTAAACAAGTTGACAGACTATATGTTAGGGCTGTCAAACTCACATTTGAATTTTGTGTATATCTGAACAGCTATTACAATTTGCATATTCAGCTTGAAAATACTTCATACATATTATAAAACACCAAGATTTATTTCAGCTCTCCATTTTGTATTCTCATATGTAAACATATGTGTTGTGTTTTCTCACATCATTTTTTTGTTACTATAGCTGCTTTACTATTGTTATTAAAACAAACAGCCCTTTACCCAGTAGGAAAGGACCACCTTTTGACTTTCAACACAGCTGCATTAAGACTTGGCTCCATCCTTCCTTTAACTACAGGAACTGTCTGGAGTAACAACTCCCCCTTCCAGGTGGCAGCACCACTTGGCCACAGATTTATGCACAAACATAATCAAACAGAGCATAGAGAAACTTTGCTCTGTCAACACTTTCTTCCTGGTGTGCACAGCAGGACAACAAAAAATGTGATAGCAAATTCCCAAGCAAAATAATATCACATTTGTTTAAAAAAAAAAAAAAAAAAAGCAATATATTTGCGTACTGTGACCCGGTGCTGATAGCCATTGTCTTGAGGCACAGTTACCCAGTGCTTGATTATGTGTGCCACAGGACACCATTTAGCATGACTCAACACACAGCTCCATCACCAGCCATGGTGGGGTTTATTAACGACTCTAATATATCCCTATTCTGCACCAATTTATTTTTCCTTTCCTTTGGCTTTGGAAAGATTCATGGTGTGTTATTTTTTGTGTGTGCATTTTTATGCAAACTGAATCACTGCTTCTGTACTGAGATTTTTTTTGCCACAGTGCAAATTAATATTAAATACAGCCATACTTCTGTATCATTAAAAGCACAAAAACAGTGTTAATCAAATTTGCATCCAGTGCAGTGAACATCTGCCAAGTTCGGTTATTTGATGTTCAGCATAAAGAACCAAGTCGCACAAATTCACTGCATGTTCTAGCAATAAGCATTCCTTTGCATGCAACCCTGACATATTTACAGCTGCTATTTTCTTTCAAGTTGTTCAACATTTCAAATCAAAGCAACTGTACTTTAGTATGTTGTTGTGCAGTATTAATATGAAAACAGCACTGTACATTGAAAACTCTCAACCCAAAAATATATTACACTGGCAGATAAAAGCAGTAAAAACCTAGACAGAAAATAGCGCCTAGTGAAATCTGTAATTTCTCACATTTTTATGCAACATTTCACCTTGGAAACCATCCCAACAACTTTAATAGTAAAATACAGCCAGGTCCACAAATATTTGGACAGTGACTCAATCTTCATAATTTTGGGTCTGTACGCCACCACAATGGATTTGTAACAAAGCAATGAAGATGTGATTGAAGTATAGACTCTTAAATCCCTTGAATTAAAGCTAACAAAAATATTCTATGTGCCGTTTAGAAAAGACACACATTTTTATATATGGTCCCCCGATTTTCAGGGGCTCAAAAGTGTTTGGACAAACAAACAATCATAATGATCATTTTGAACATTTGGGTTAAATATCCTTTACAGACAATGACTGCCTGAAGTCTGGAACCCATGGGCATGTCCAAGTGCTGTGTTTCCACCCTAGTGATGTTTTGCCAGGTCTTTACTGCAGCTGTCTTGTTCGCTCGACTTTCTGCCTTCAGTTTTGTCTTCAACAAGTGAAATGCATGTGCAAATGGGTTGAGCTCAGTTAATTAACTTGGCCATTGAAGAATATTCCACTACTTTGCGTTGAAAAGCACTTAGTTTGCTTTCGCAGTATGTTTTGGCTGCTCCTACCTGACTTGTCAGTCAAATGTCCAAATGCTTTTGAGCCTTTGGAAATGGGGGAGGATATACAGAAAAATGGCTGTCATTCCTAAACTACTCATACGATATTTTTGGTAAAACTCTTAAAATAAAGCTGAAACTCTGCATTTCAATCACATAATGATTGCTTTATTTCAAACCCATTGTGATGGTATACAGAGCCAAAACTCTGAAAATTGTGTCACTTTCTGGACTGGACTTGATTGTACATCTTCCAAACAGGCAGATATACATTTTGTAAGTACTGTGTGTCATTCCTCTAATTTTAAATGTGCATTTCCAGGTGTAAACCGAATATAGGCCTACTTATATTATAAAGTGTAAAAGATTTTACCGATACTGTACTGTGCATTCAATCTTACTACCCAAAGGAAGCCCTGGTGACCTAAAGTATGGAGGAATATTCAGAACACAGTTAAAAAAATGAAATAAATAAAAGTACTGGGAATTGTGGAAATCAACAACTATAAGGAATGTGAGCATATATAATTAGAAGTGTCACTTTCATTCATCAAACATGAGAAGGTGGGCTCTAGCAAGTACTGATTTGTCATTGGTTAATCATCTTCACAGTGTTTTGTTTGACTTGGGAATCCTGTGTGTTGTGTAAGTAGGATAAGAGTACAAGAAAATGTTGTCCAGAATTCCTGTGAAAAGTGGGTACTTTAGTTCAAGAAACTCCAAATTCATCATTAGGAGTTTGCATCTGAAATGCCTGTTATAAATGTGGGATTTGGTAGTCAAAGGTTTCCGTCCACTTTACAGGGGATTCACCAATCAAAAAAAAAAAAAAAAAAAAAGTGCTAGCAATCTCAACTTTGACAGTAAAAGTAACAGTTTTCATTTCAGGGCTTATTTCATGTGATGTGCATTTCACCAAAATAAGAGATGAATTTCATTAAGATAAGCAACAAAAATATATAAGAAAAACAATGCACACAAAGGATATTGTGACTGTCGAATCACATTTTAAGACAGAACTGAAAAGAGGTCATAGAATTGAACATTAACCCAACATACAATAGTAAAAATTCAAGTTCTTCAAAGACAAATCAAACTGTGTGTGTAGTCACCACGCGTTTAAAGAGAATGGCCATAAACTGGCTTGTTCTTAATTTTAACCAGAGCACAACCATTTTAACTTCATAATATAATTTAAATAAACACACAAGATACAAAATAATTTATCAAATAACTTCAAAAATTCAAGAAAAAGGGAGATCAAAAACAACTGTCTCAGCTTTCCAGCTGTACAGACACCTAGAATTCAGAAGCATACCTTCAGTCCAATACCATACCTTAATTCAGTGTCACTGTGACAGCCAAGTTATAAGTGCAAAGTCAATTTCTCAAGTTTTTAAACTCTTTTTCAGTACAACACCATCCTGAGTGACATGGACCGCATTTACTCTACAGCTAAAGTGTACTTTCCTTGGGATAGCCAGAATTCTTCTCTTGAACCAGGTAAGGCAAAAATCAGTAAATGTAATCTTATTGAAACAGAAGAACTATGATGGTTATAACTAAATAAATACAGAACATGGATTGAGTTTTGTGAAGTCTACTGTATACTTCATTACCAGAAAAAAAAGTACAGTATATACAAGATATGGTATAGAAAACAAAAGTATTGAATCTCTGAAATATAAACTTCAAAACCAGACAACAAGCTCAAACAAAGCTACTCATTAACCCAGAAAATGTTATTTTTCATAGGAGAGTACAAAAACTGCCTAAAACATATTAGACACCACAAAAAAAATATCACTGGTAACAGGATAAACATTTGAGAGTGAACATTTATCTTTACGATCACTGCTAAAAGCTACAGTAGTTTCCTAATGAACTGGGAGTACAGGACAGAAATTTAAAGCACCCAGACTGATTACTACTAGCATGACGAAGGAAGATTTAAGAGCACACTTACAAATGAAGCAGGAAAATCTACTTAGCCGTGCCAATTTAAAAATCCTTGTAAACAAGTTAGTGAACTATAACAGAATTTCTAGCTATCTTTACGTATTTTCCATATAAACCAGGAAGTTAAGAAAATCTGAGATACAACAAACAGAAATATGTATGTTAGCAAAATATATTATTACATTACAAATCTGCTAAAATACAAATGATTTCTTCCATAAAAATTAGGAATTCTACTTCTGGAATGGTTTTAAAAATTCATTGGCATATGCATCTTTGCATGTGCTTTATTAGATGCACTCTTTTATCAAACATTTTAGTCCTGGAATCAGAAAACACTGTAGTTGCAAGATCCCATAAAGCAGATTAATGTTGCTTGATGGTTTGCTGCTAGGTAAAAATCTTATTAATGTAGTGCCCTACATTTCTCCTACACTATTCACAAGGAGACATATTAAAAAAAAATACTTAAAGAATCTTAAAGCAAACATTATCTGACTTAAACATGTAAGTGCTTGTCAGAATCTTACAAGACCATGCTAAGCAGTTGATTTGCCTGTCTGATTGTAGAAAGGGTACAGTTCAAGGTTATCATGTCCATTTTTCTCCGCAAGACATAGTTTATCATGCATGTAATGGATTTCTAGAAAGCGTGGTGTTCACTTAGTATGTTGCTGGTTGCAACCATACCAAAAACACCCTATAACTTAAAGTATGAAAACTACATGCATTTTGATCAATATTTGGACGACTGCAGTTTGCAGAAGTTACAAAATCATGAAAAGAAATTTTACTCAAGTAGACTATATCATCTGCAATATCAAGTACTATATGAAATTCTCAAGGGAGCAAAAATAAATTTTAAAAATGTGGCTTATACATCAATGCAAATAAATCAATTTACAATTTTGGGCTTTGTTTCTGAAAACTTGCTTATTTTATTACATACTGTAGACTTTTATATATTAATGTAATGGAAATTCTTAAAATCTATAGACATACAGTACCAAATCTTATTCAAATGACATGAGATTTGTCCTTATTCCCCATCTATAGACCAGAGAAAAATGTAATATTATGCATCATATAATCAATTTAAGATATTGAATTAATCCTTCTTTCTGTCCTTCCAGTAGAATAAATACCAAAAGTTAAAAAAATAAGAGTACATTATTGTTCATGCTGCTGCAATGTAAACAAACGAAACACTTGTCCACATGGCAACTGAAGAGTAAAACTGTGGCAATGCCAGCAACAACAAAGGAGGGCGGCTTTGGAACCATCTGGTGGGCAAGCCATAACTTTGACATTAGAAAGTTACATTATGGAACTCTCTTTAAATTACAATATCCATATGACGTATCATAACTTGTCACTCATCATGAATACATATTAAAAGTTAAAGAAACACTCAAATCATAAAGAACCTTGAGTCCAGAATAATTAGCTTTAAGCCAAGTTCAGTAACTGTATTCTTCTAGTAACAAATTCATTAGGTCAGTATTACCCAAATACTGTCATAATACAGCATGTTACAAAATATAAGGGGGGGGGGGTGGGGAGAGACACAAAGCACAAAATTTATAACAGGTTATAAATTCACATATTCTACAACTTTGTGATGGCCAATGTAATTTTCTACACTGTGGTGTGCTGGGCCAGTAACATCACTTCCAGACAGGCCCACCAAATCAACAAACTAATTAAAAGAGCAGGCTCAGCTATGGGATGTTCAGTGGACCCCCTAGAGGTAATAGAAAAGGAGTGAACACAAAACTGGGTGCCATTATGAACAATGCTACACATCCTCTCCCTGACACACTAATACGGAGGGCTTTCAGTCAACAAATTATTTAGCAGAAGTGTGTCAGGAAGAGTGACTGGAGTCCCTTTATACCAACAGCAATATGCTTGCATAATGTCTAACTGTGACTGTAACTGCCAAGTCAGTAGGTTCTTTTTGTTCCCTTTTTTCTTTAGTCATTCTGGTGTGTGTTCAGACCATTGTGTGCATGTGTGAGTGTAAATACAAGTTCATTTATTAATTTATTTAAGGATCTTTTGTAAGAAGCCAAATTTCCCTTGGAGACAAATGAAGTTCTATTTAACTAATATCTCAGTACTTTTAATCCAAAATCTGATTTGGTCAGTATTTCATCTCATACTGGCTATTTTCTGCCCCAACTTTCTATACATAAAGAACATATAGTTGGTCTTGTTTAGATTATAGTCGTCGTAACTGGACTACAGAATCATGTCTTCCTTAAATGGCTGCCACTCCTGCATAAATGAACTGCAAAATATAGCAATGTTTGTCTCAAGTCTTAATGGGTCTGCTTTTGATTTTTATCCATAGACATTGTGAACCTGATGGCCAATTCAACAAATTACAGAAGGTTACTATATGCCTGGGAAGGATGGCATAACCAGTCAGGGATGCCACTGAGACAAATGTATCCAAGGTTTGTGACTCTCAGCAACAACGCATCCAGAATGGATAGTAAGCATTCATTTAACTTTATGCCTAATATCATACTGAAGAAAGAGAATTGCCCATTCTTATATCCATTTTCTGAACTCAAAAAACAATTTCTTTGCTTTCCTTTGTCATTCATCCTATAAAAAAAAAATGATTAAAGCAAGTTAATGATATCTAAATCTATTTTTCCCATTGAAAAGTACACTGCTTTCATAATAAAACGTATAAGCAGCAGTTGCAATTTCTTGTTAGCTTCTTTGGTAAATTTTGTAATGATGATGCATCAGACAAATATCCCCCTGAAATACCACTCTAACAGTTTTAATTAAAAAGCAGTGGAACACTGCTTTCATAATATCTTGATGATATCCTAATCTCAACTGATCACAGGTGCACACACTATCATATTTAAAATAAGGATATTCACAGACTGCTGTCACTGTCCTGCTCCACAGACAGATTGAGGAGATCGTTCCTCCCCCAAACTATGCGACTCTTTAATTCCACCAGGGGGGGTAAACGTTAATATTTAACATTATACATAGTTATTGTCTGTTTTTTTCACCTGTATTATTATCATTCTTTAATTTAATATTATTTATTGTATCAGTATGCTGCTGCTGAAGAATGTGAATTTCCCATTGGGATTAATAAAGTATCTATCTATCTATCTATCTATCTAAGAAAAAGCAAAAAACCTCAACAGTTTAAATTTCCAACATCATTCCTACAATAACCAACTGGGATTACTTTTATTTTGGCTTCAGTTAAACCTTACTAGAAAATACAAAGACTATTTGAATTGTAAATATAATTGCATACATAAACTTCAGCTTTAGACGACAGTCCATACCACTAAACCAATAAAACTGAATTTTTCTTTGGTTTGAACTACAGATTTTGCAGACACTGGGGCATACTGGCGGTCCTGGTATAACTCTCCTACTTTTGAGGATGATTTGGAAAATATCTACAAGCAGTTGGAGCCATTGTATTTAAATCTGCATGCCTATGTCAGACGCAAGCTTTATGAGCGCTACGGAGAAAAGTACATCAATCTAAAGGGTCCTATTCCTGCCCACTTGCTTGGTAAGTATGCCATACTACATTATATCAACCAGTTCCAAAGCAAAAACATTTTGATTTTGTTTGCCTTTGTCAAGAAAGAAACTGTAGCACTTCTGAATCTGTCTCTGATGGCTTAAAGTGAACATTAAAATGTGCTAAAGAGTTGATAGATGTTTTCTGTTCAGTGTCCAGGAACTGTGACACTGCCTCCCAAAAGGACTCTCCCCAGTAAAGATCTGCATGACATTGATTCCATCCCCCATATATTACATGGAAAGTGTTTTACCTCCAGCTACACAAGGACTGAACTTTAGCGTTGAAGGGCTTTTTCCACTTCAGTTTTGTGTACTTGACTGAACTCAGCGTACAGCAATGAAAAAATGTACTTTGAAAGACTGTGTGAAAATGCTTCAATAAATTTTAACAACGTATTATAAGAGGGGGGCGGCACGGTGGCGCAGTGGGTAGCGCTGCTGCCTCGCAGTTGGGAGATCTGGGGACCTGGGTTCGCTTCCCGGGTCCTCCCTGCGTGGAGTTTGCATGTTCTCCCCGTGTCTGCGTGGGTTTCCTCTGGGTGCTCCGGTTTCCTCCCACAGTCCAAAGACATGCAGGTTAGGTGGATTGGCGATTCTAAATTGGCCCTAGTGTGTGCTTGGTGTGTGGGTGTGTTTGTGTGTGTCCTGCGGTGGGTTGGCACCCTGCCCAGGATTGGTTCCTGCCTTGTGCCCTGTGTTGGCTGGGATTGGCTCCAGCAGACCCCCGTGACCCTGTGTTCGGATTCAGCGGGTTGAAAAATGGATGGATGGATGGATGGATTATGAGGGAGTCACTTACTTTAAAATATAAGCCTTCTGGGTACTCAACACGATCCATCCCAGGATGCTAATCTCATCTTCTCAGTTTACATGTGTGTTTTGGCTAGTACTCTTTAGCATGTCATTTGTGGAGGCCCAGCCAATTAAACTTCTCATTAATTCACTTATACATACATACATACATACATACATACATACATACATACATACATACATACATACATACATACATACATACATACATACATACATACATACATACATACATACATACATACATACATACATACATACATACATACATACATACATACATACATACATACATACATACATTCTCAAATCAACTTAATCCATTTCAGGGTTATGAAGGGCTGAAAACACTCTCAGCAGCACTGGGCACAAGGCTGGAAACAATCCTGAATTGGGTATCTATTTATTGCAAGGCCCACAAATTAACATACAGTACATACACTGTCAATTTACAGTTTCCAGTAAACCCTAAGCTGTATGTCTTTGGGAATGTGAAATTAAAAAAACATCCAGAATTTGCACATTCCACACAGAGAATACTGAATTCACATCTAAGACATTTGATCTGTGAGCCAGCAGTGCCAAACACTGCAAAAGCTGTATCACCCCAATGAAATAGTTTTTCTTTAAATTCATATTGCTAAAATTAGTCAAGTTCAAATGTGAGACCTTAGGAATTAGCATAAAGATATTAGGAAACTATACTCAAATAGGTTGATTAGAAGAAACCAGTAAATAAGATGTAGTAAGTGCCAAAGACCATACTAAAGATATTGTACAGAAACGAGAAACAGCAAAAGCCCAAAATAATAAGTAATCATATAGAAAACTAATGGAAGAAAAGATAGGAAGTAACAGTTAATTTCCGGTTAATAAGCCGTTGTCTGACATTAAGGGTAACTGGTGTATGTAAAAGCTTCTACTGATACTACAAAAACCCTTAAGGAAATGAAAACTGGCCAAAAGGTAAATGACCTACAAGTCAACAATAAATTAAACTGGTTAGAGGAATGAATACAAATGTAGCAGATGCAAAGTCATGCTAAAAGTTCAAATAATGTAAGAACACTCAAGGCATGTAAAAACTTCAAATTCCAAAAATCACTTAAAGAAGAGCCAACTCAAACAGAGCCCTTAAGGCATCTGATAAACTATGGATAAACACATATCAAATTTAAATAGTACTTGGGCTAGAAAAACACTTAAAATATAATTAGAAGACTATTGCAATAATCTTTTAAAAACTACTTGCTTTAATTAAATGAATAGTTTTAAAGAACAAATGTGCAATAGCTTGTTCATACAAGTTGTAAATAACACCAGTCTTCTTGAAGTTTGGCTAATACTAATATTTTAGGATGGCATATGAGCAGGGTTGCAGAGGACTGTCTACGATAAGGAATATGGGTGATGGGGTGGGCAGTGAGATAAAGACAGGCCACATTTAAAACTTTATGCATGGTCATTAATATTGTTAACAAATATGTTCAAAAACGCAAACCTGACAATAAAATACATAACTTCGAAACTAGTTGCCACCAGAGAATGACTAATGGACTGAAAACATTTTTCTTACTGACTCAAATATAAAAAACAAAAACTAATTTAACTGGAGTTAAATGTAGGCACAAGGAAATTAAAAGGTAACTGAAAATCAATCCTACAGGTTAAGATTATAATAATATAAATTAACAGACATTTTAGTTGTGCTTCTACAAAAGACAGAAACGTGTCACACTTAAGAAGGAGATAAGACACATTTTAGTGAGGATATTTTTGCTGAAATAGGAAGCTACAAGCATATAGAACTGACACTTTAATAAGAGTGTCAATGAAGATAATGTTAATATATGGTTTTATATGTGGGTAATTAATGCCTCAATTTCAGTAACATCTCCACTTCAATCTGTTTTTTTTAATATTGTTATAAACTAGAAAAAAAAACAAACAGGAACAACAGTTAGTAGATTAAGAAATAGTCATATATTATTAAAAAGATAGAATTAAGATAATAGAGGTTACTCGTCATAATTTAGTAAGCTTTAAATTAATTAGGACATTTCATTTTTTTAAGGAAAATTTTAAGTTGATGCAAGTCTGAAGCAATTAAACTAGAACAAATTTCAACATATAAAATGATGGTTGAGGAACAATAGTGTTGACATACATCATATAATGTAGGTCAGGTTTAATTCTAAATTTTGAAACAATATAAAATATAAAGGAAATCCAAACAGGATGAGCAGGGAGTTTTAAAAAAAAAAATCTGGAACAAAAGCAGACAATACCCAAACAACAAATTATTCTATGGGTAGTTTAGAGGAAGAAATTATTAAATTCAAGAGAAACACATATAAAAGTAAAGCTTACTGGTGAACAATCAGCAATGGTTTAGAAAAAGAAGATTGTGTTTAAGTAGTATGTTAGAATTTTAACAAGCTTTAAGTATATAACACTATGAATTAAGGGAAAAGAGCTTTTTAAAATATTTTTAACATACATAATTGGTTAAACCTGCACTAAACACTAAACTAAAAGAATTAGTATATACTGTATACACCCTGGCATCAGCAAAATCATTACTAGTGATGCTGAACAGAATTCAGACTTCTACAAAAATGCAGCACATGAAAGTTAATGTAAATAAGCACAATGTTTTACACATAAGACAAAAATATTGGTTTTACAAAGTTGGATGACTAAAACTTATTTCAGAAAAATGGGACTTAATTTTGGACATCTTCAAGATTGAGTTAAAGCAAAAAAGAAATTAATAGGTGACTTAACAAAAGTGTTAAAAATGATTAACTGAGTTAGCTGGACCTGATATTTATTTCTTTTAAATCAGCACTCCAACAAGTATATAGTAGCAAAGAAAGAAGCTCATAAATGTTGAATGGGTGAATTGCACAAAAACACTGGAAAATGCTTCTTCGTAGATACAGTACATAGAACAATGCCAAGTGTGCATGACAGCGAACTTCAAAGTAGTTGGGGCTCAAATGTTGATGATATATTGCAAAAATATAAGGTAAACCTTCATAAACTAACTACCTTGGATTGAATGAGATGTTCTTCTGTAACATTTCCTACATTTGTATTTTGTACATCTAGTTATAAACAAAGAAGACAAAAAATACCTTTTCTAAATTCCCTCAATCACTGATGGCCTTCTGAAAATGTCTTTTCCTAGGCAATATGTGGGCACAACAGTGGAACAACATTTATGGTATGATGATCCCTTATCCAAACAAACCAAACCTTGATGTGACAGAAAATATGGTAAAACAAGTAAGTGAGACGACTAAGAAGCTAAAGTGGCATAATTTAAAATCCGTGTTACTTTCAGGACACAAAAAATAAATAAATTTGATCACCATTGCACTATAGGAAATCTCTTATATGGGCTTAACATTCCTGTTTCTTCCTAGAAATGGAACGCAACTAAGATGTTCTTAGTTTCAGAAGAATTCTTCACATCTCTGAATTTAACAAAAATGCCACAAACATTTTGGGAGAAATCTATGCTGGAAAAGCCTGTAGACCGAGAAGTAGTTTGCCACGCCTCTGCCTGGGACTTTTATAATCGGAAAGACTTCAGGTGTGTACACCCTGGGGTACCATGTATGAAGCTAAACAGCAAAGGACATCAAAAATAAAGCAAATATGCAAATGACTCTGTGAAGCATCACCAGCTTAACAATGAACTTAAAATCTAGTGCATTTCACATGAGATATTCAAAACACATTTAAAAACATATACTATATATTTGTATACTGCAATAGATGAAGAAACTATTGAGTTGAGAAGTTATAAATAAAATTGCTTTTTAACTGTTATGTGAAATAATAAAAGATACATCTGTTATATTTTATATATTAAAGAATTAAAAGTAAAAATTAACTGTCAAATAATCCTAAACTTAAATAAATCTGCAGGATAAAGCAGTGTACCACAGTGACGATGGAGCAGCTGTTTACAGTGCACCATGAAATGGGCCATGTGGAATATTACCTGCAATATAAGGATCAGCCTGTAAGTTTCCGTGAAGGCGCCAACCCTGGATTCCATGAGGCAGTTGGAGATGTCATGTCCCTGTCTGTTTCCACTCCAAAACACCTACAAGAAATTGGTTTGCTTGAACAAGTGACAGAAGACCAAGGTAACATATGGCAGAAATGTATCTAAAAATGAATAAGCAAGTATCAAAAAAAAAATAATATGTCATTCAAGAAACAGCACAAAAAAACTTTACTTCTAGCTTGGTAAACATATTTTCTGGGAATAATAATACATATCAGATTCTTCCTAAAATATATTTTAACAGTTGATTAGGATTTGTGTGGACGTAAATGGGACTCAACTGATTGATCTTCTTAGTAAACACTCCATTCTGACCAGTTTAAAACACTTCACTGAGATAAAGGTCAATATCTTAAAATCTTAAATATCCAATAAAATTACATAAATAGTAACATTTCAAACTTAGTTATGTAACAAACCTCTAATCTCAGTCCTGACTGACACAATTAGTTGCAATGAAAATATGGTCTCAAAGACAACGAAGAACGTAAAGTACACATATAGAAGGTACAGTGGGAAACAGTAACAAGAAAAGTGGAACAGGAAGTATTAGATACACGATAGATCCAGTGTACATATAAGGTCCACATGAAGGGTCCCTATATCAATGTTATAATAAGATACAGTAGTCAGGTACTGTATGATGTGAAGAGCCAGAACAGCACAGCCACAGTACTGCCTCTTATTATACTGTGCTCAAATACATTAGTGGTTAAAACTGCTCCAGGTGAACACATTGTGAACAGGATGAGTTCTAATAGTCTTCGTTGCCTCTTTTTCCCATCATTATCTATTTTGACACTACCTTCAATCAGTACACCACTGTTGCTGATCTTCCCAATGAGTTTATTTAGGCTTCTAACATTCACGGAACTGGCGTTACTCCTCCAGGAGAGAACAATGTAGAACAATACACTACTCTAGTTACTGGACAGGTACAACAACCCCAAAAACAACATTATTTATATAACACATTTTCATGCATGAAAGTATCTCAAAGTGCTTAATAATAATAATAGCTAAACAGAGATGCAAAAGAAATTAAAAACTAAGGGAAATTTACCTATAATGGTGGAGAATTATAATGTTCAGCCTAATTGCTAACTATGGTCAGACAGCCAAGGAGGACACAGTAAAATGAAAGCTCTAGTTGGCTAGATATAGGGTTCCAAGACGAAAAGACCATCCACTGCCACAGGCATTCTACAGTCCATGAATATGTTACCATTTCAGAAAAGACAATTTCCCCTCAAGGATTAACAAAGTATATCAAATCAAAAAATACATATACCCCAGTTATCTGTTGTATACTTTAAAAGATCTGAACCTCATCAAAAAGAAGAGAATGCTTAGGTCATGTTTCCACAGCAAGCCCTTGCGGTTTACTCAGTCCAGTCCACTGTAGATGGACTCCCAGGTATTTATAACTCCACATTAGAACAAATTAGAAAAAAAAAATCAGCCATCACACACACATCAAATTCTACACTGTGTCAGTCATAATTAAATATGTAAAACTGCTTTCAAATTATTATTGCTTGCCTTCATTATGTTACTAATTGTTGAATCAATGATCCTGGCTCCTTATCTCCTACTTCAAACAACACTTGAATAACCTGTGAATATGTCCACTACTTCATTTGTGAACCTTTGGTGTATATGCAACACGTTCCTACATTACAAGTCTCACCTTTCCCAAAAGGTAGTTATTGGCACATGAAATTCTGTAAACTACACAAAGATTCGAACTTCACAGTTAACTTTCAAATCTCTCAAGATTACCATGACTAGAAAGTTCAACAAACAAAACCTCTAAGAATATGACCTTGTCACCAGCCTGTTACCATCCATGTAACTTGTTTGTCACGTTAATCAATAAAAAGCTTATCCACACATACAAGGCGGGTATACTAGCTGTGGAATGGGCAAGCAGTAAGCCATAAAAAAAAAAAAAAAAAAAAAAAAAACACCAAGGAAAGGTGAAGTTTATCATGCATGAATGGCAAACTACCTGTAATTTGATCAAGGGAAGTAAAACTAAGAAAAAGAAAACCAAAAGTATTGTATTATTCAAAGGAATATGCTTCTTAATTAACTATTTATATTTAAGAAGACTGGGCTAAAAGTACAAGTTGATCTTTTGTACCATGCTGTTTTGATTCAGCACAGCAAACCAGTTACACATATCAAACTACTTAATGGAAATTTTAGTGTACAAAATAAGACAAACAAGTTAGGATGTAATGGATTTTTTCAGGATAACCTTTGCTTATTGATGTTTCACAAACTTCTGGTCAGATTCAATGACTATTCGTTCTTTAATCAGTCAAATTTAACTTTTACCTTGAGTATTCAAATAACAGATTCTATCAAATGACTCTTAAACACACTGCTAAAAGCAAGCACAATTTTGGCTGGATTTTGAACTTGCTCTACTTGTGTATTTGTCAGGATGACTGACAATACATCCTAAATACACAACGTACTCAGTATTCACACAGAATTGCAACAAAGAGTTGTCTAAAGATCCTTCTTATCATAACATTTTTGCTGGGGTATATGTTATGCTTGACAGCATAATTGTGATTTGATTGGTCTTCCTGATCAATTATCCGCCAATCTAAATCGGCTGATTTTCACTAAAAAAAGACTCGATCAGTGATCAGTCAAAAGGCCAATGTTTTTCTAAGCTTTATGGGAATTTAGTTGCAGTACTCCTTTACGCATGGTATTACTGTAGATGAGCCAGTTTGCATCTCCCCCCCCCCCCCCCCTTTTTTGCAGGAAACACCCTGCAGTGTAAACAAAGACCAGTGAGTGGAAGCTTGTTTTATCAATGAGCAAGAGGCGATTGGAATATTGGCCTTTACGTTAAAGAAAGTGGAGTAATAAACTGAAAAAAGTAATCGGAAAAGTTGTCCTGTGAAACTAGACCAACTACAAGAGAAACTACTTTAAGGAATTTAGACCTTTTTATTTTTATCCTTTAAATTAAAATGGACACTACTTGAGTTTGGATAGCAAGCTTGTTTAAAACAAAGCAGCTTACACTTTTAATTGAAAAAAGAAAAGAAAGAAGAATTTGAAATTGCTGCTTAAAAAACAATTTTTTTTGAAAGATTTGTACTTTCATTATTTGTTGCTGTCATATAGCATAGGTTTTGTTAAGGAGTACTACATAATTAAAATTGTAATCCATATTTTATAATTACACCTCAAGAATTACGAATGTCTAGTGGATAAACAGGTGTGTTTTTTTTCATTCAGTGTAACAGAGTAAATGTATATTTTAATGACAAAGAGCTGTAGTGCAATTAATCATTTAAAATGATTAAAACCCATAACGGTATGTATATTTACATTTAAGCAGTGTTTAATTGCCAATGTCAAATAATTGTCTGAGGATATACATACAATTTTTTTTTATTGTTACAGGAATGGTAAAAACTACGTTTTTTTTTTTACTTAGGCCTTGCTTCAGATATATACATTACAGAAAAATAAACAATAAGATAGCTTGTAATTATGAGAAGCATTTTATTTTCTTTTATGCCACATGTATTCTGGAGAAGTATTTTTGTTAATACTTTATTAGTAAAAGTATGTATTTTAAGGAAATTTTATTTATTTTAGTATTTTATGGTCACTGAACTATAAGCCTACAGAATTTCATCTTGTTAATAAAAAATGAACAGTTAATGTGTGGTCTGTAGTTTAATTATCAAAATAAACTAATATATAACATAAGGCTCCTATTTATCTGGTTATGCAGGAGATTGGTGTAAAAAAATTTTTAAAGGGAAAATATATATCAGAATTGGCTGATTAAGTAACATGAAATCTGTGATTGGTATCGGCTTTAAAAAAAAAAAAAAAAAAAAAACCTGATCATTCCTAGATGATATCTTTTACCTCTAGCTTTTTACCAATACCTTAATGCAATCAGATCTCTTATTTGCTGGACTTTCCCTTAGAAATTGACATTAACTACCTTTTGAAGATGGCTCTGGAGAAAATAGCTTTCCTGCCATTTGGATACTTAATTGATCAGTGGCGGTGGGGAGTTTTCAGTGGACGCATACCTGAAAATCGCTACAATTCTGAATGGTGGTACCTACGGTAAGAAGATTTTGTTTTTGTAATTGGAGGTCATGCAAGGTAAATAATATGCTCCAGGTCCCAGCCTTGTAGTTTAAACCCAATTTCATAGCCACTAATACACACTGCTGGCTTAGATAATACACTTGTAAACAAGGTGCTAGAGATTTCCTTACAAACATCTCATCTCTATTTGTTGTAAAGCAATCAGAAGGAACCAACCTTTTGAGAGGAAAGGGAGAAAATAAAATACATCAACAAGTGATATCCAAAGACCTGTAGAAAATGAAAAGCCATAACGTGTTTTAGATCATTACATCCTGGGGATGTATTGATTAAAAAAAGAAAAAATAAGGAAATCACATACCCCTGACAACCCTACTATCGTCTACTAATGGTTTTTCTCCAAAAGCAACAATTAATTTGGCTTGAATAGCATTAACCATTAGAAATAAAAACATCTGATAATCATTAATAAAGGAGCATGACTTTATATTTTATGCAGTAGAAATAGCTAAAGCTTCATTAGAATATAATGCTAAGGATTGACAGGGGCATCAAGATTTTGTAAGAAAGTTGTATCAGGATATATTGTAATTAGTAATGAGACACTCTTTAAATAGGTTACTAACAACAGTGTTGTATCTGTCCCAAGATGCTGACAAGCAGAAAGAAGGTATCTAATTATCTACCTTAATGGATAAATGACACAAAATTCCATGCATTTCTGCTCAAACAGAGTCATAATTACACGACCCAAGAAAGAGGCTTTACTTTTGTTATTTTGTAGTCCACTGATGTCTAATATGTTCACTGCTTTAACAGAACCAAGTATCAAGGTATCTGCCCTCCTGTACCACGAACTGAAGAGAACTTTGATCCTGGTGCAAAATATCATATTCCTGGAAATACTCCTTATATCAGGTAAATTAAGAACATGAGTTCATCATTAATTTGTCCACACACTTTATCTTCACTTGACATATATACTCTGCTTATTCTGGTGAGGGTTGCAGAAACAACATGAAAGCTGGAGAAACTAGGTCACCTTGTCTTTAGCAACATTTTCTAGATTAACATTGGCAACTCACAGAGACTTTCAGCTCAATCAAAAGATATAAAGGCTTCTGTGTCTGCTTTGGGTCTTCTCCCAGGTCTTCCTGGTGCATTGCTTGTGGGAACAAAACAGGAAGTGTTCCAAGTATGTGCTCTAACCATCTCACCTGGTACATCTCGATTCAAAGAGGCAGTGGTTCTGATCTGAGGCTATTCCATATTCTTGTGCTGAGGAACCTCATTTAAGTCATTTTGTTTTAGATGAATGTAGTTAGAACACAGGATTCTTACTTTTAATTAAATGCTACTGTTCTCATTTTTTATACAGATATTTTGTGAGCTTCATTCTTCAGTTCCAGTTTCACAAAGCTTTGTGTAACGCAGCTAATCACACAGGACCACTCCACAAATGTGATATCTACAGGTCAACAGAAGCAGGACACCTGCTATCGTAAGTAGAGGGCCGATTGATCAAATACTGTCCAGAATCAGCCAATCATGGCAAATATTCAGTCAAATCAGCTTTTAACTAATTTTTTGTTATATTAAAAATACCTGTGTCAGGAAATACTGTGGAAATCAATGAAGAACACAACATTTTAAATTAAATGGAGCTAATTTGCTTATACAACACATCATACTACTTAAACAAGCATATTAGGTACAACACATTGATACTGTATCAGCAACACTGTTGCCACCGTTCCATTCTTAGATATCTGTGGTTTGAAATTAAAGTATGACCACAACTTTTAAAGCTAAAAAGGCACAGGTACTAATATGGATACTTCCTTAACTATAACTATAAACGCAGTTGCTACAAATATATACATGTATATATTCAAAATGCTCTCAATATGAGCAGCCTCTGTATCTTAGAACAATGTTGGCACAGCATTATAGAAAGTCTTATATAGTATATCTCCACTCTACTTTACATGCATGCCTAGCTCTTCTCTTTAATTTATTATTTAAATTTAACAATATCTACTCTCATCAAATGATACGTAGCTTTAAAATATAATGTGGCACATCTTAAAAAGGAGATTCAATTTAAACATAACTGTTTAAACCTTGAATGTTGACCCCTGTATTTTAACAGGAATCCTCTATAATATTACTTTCTGCTTTTTGACTGTAAAAAATGACAATTTCAGAATTTAGCTAAGTTTGTGGATGGGAGTTGTTGTATCTACCTATTCCTTTTACAATATGCCATAAACATGCAAAGTACAGCACAGTGTCACAGCCTAAAATATTACATTTTCCAATAAAATATATTCCACAGTCAAGGTATAATTAGTTATAGTCAATAAGAACTTGCTAAAGGGGCACACCCTATTGTTGATACGCAGATTCAAAGTATCTAAAATCAGAAAACTGAACTGACCAATTCCAGTCTAGATTGGTGCAACCCTAATAATAAGAGCACTAAAATCCATCACTTGGGTATAATCTGATAAATCACTGAAAAAAACAAATTTTACATCTTTACACTATTTTTTTCTTCAAGCCGCTTGCTCTGTATTTCTATTTAGTATTACTGCAGCTTCTGTTTGAGGATATTGAGGTAGAAAACAATGACAGTTTTCACCCCATGTATGTTACCCCAAAAAAAACTGACTCAAGGAGAAAATAAAAACATACATTTTTGAACATAAGATTATTGTATAGGGAGGAAAAAGTTCAACTCCAAATTTAAATAACATAATATCTCCATTCCCACCTGCACCTGTGCCTTCATATGAAATTCTTTTGTTTACTCAGGGCAGCTCTTAGTGCAGGATCTTCCAAACCGTGGCAAGAGATTCTTTACAATGTCACAAATACTGACAAAATGGATGCTGGACCATTACTGGAATATTTCAAGCCTGTAATTGACTGGCTAGAACAGCAAAATAAGAATGAAACTCTTGGATGGCCAGATTTTGATTGGCGCCCCCCCGTTCCTGAAGGTTACCCCAATGGTACTGGTGAGTAGTGTAGCAAAGTGTTTAAAATGCTTTTGTGGGTACTGCAAAAACCTGATTTTACTTTTAAAAAAAAAAAAAAAAAAAAAAAAAAAAAAAAAAAAAAAAGCTTTCTGCTTATTTACATTTATACTGTTTTAATAATTTAGAATACAACCATCTACTATCCTCAAATTTTAAGGTTGTAATATCTTTTTACAGTATTTATAATAATTATTATAAAAGAAGGAGACACTTTTGTTCTACTATGAATTCTGCTGATTTTTGATGTGCATTTGCAGACAAAAACACAGATGAAACTGATGCAGTCCAATTTATAGAAAAATTCGATACGATGGCAAAGGAGGTGTGGAATGCTTACACAGAAGCATCGTGGGCATATAATACTGATATTAATAGCAAAAACAAGGAGATCATGGTAACTATTTCTCAACAGAAATTAACAAAACTATTGCATTAAACTTAATTCATCAAAATATGTCTTTCTAATAAAGCAAGTTAACGGCTAAACATTTTAGAAAGTATTAAAATAATACAAAAATATATAACTGTAAAATGCATTTGTGTATTTCTAAGTGTACATAAAACATTTCTTTTTCATATTTAGTTAGAAAAGAATCTGGAAATGAACAATCAAACCCTTATATATGGCCTGGAAGCCCGCAAGTTTGACTATAGTGACTTCAAAGACGAAAATGTAAAACGCATTCTTAAGAAACTGAGTGACATTGAGCGAGCTGCGCTTCCTGAAAATGAACTGAAAGAGGTGAGGGTATTAGATATTCCAGTACAAGACAAACAAAGTTTTTCATCCTACACTGTTTTTTGTTCTTGTTCAAATTCAGTTTTCTTAGGTTCAAAATGGACACTTCAGTAAGTGCTGACTGATTATCCAGTAGACACCATTTTAAACCACAACAACAGATACAAAATATTTTTATTTATTAAAAAAATGCTTCTTTAAGAAAACAATTTTCCTTGTCAAATTATTATATATCATGATTGTGAAAAAACAAATGACTTGAAATACAGCATATTGAACATATCCTTTAAAAGCCTTATTTTCTAAATGTATTTGTAAATAATTGCCACAGCTAATTTCCTGACCTGACCACCTAAGGTATTAGATTTACCTCTTTTATTAAGGAATTGCAAAACCAGCAGAGATTCAAGATATCTCCTCAAAAGGGAATACAGAAAAATTACACACTGTCATCTTTGTTTGCTTTTTTAGTACAACACCATTCTCTCAGACATGGAGACCACATACAGTACTGCAAAGGGTTGTCTTAATCAAGATAAATGCCTTCCTTTAGATCCAGGTAAGCAGGTCTAACTCAAGTTTTAATAAATGGGATAATATACAGTCTAACATAATTTTCAATTTAAATTACTTAGATGTGTCAAACTCTAGCACTGTGCAGAAACACGCAGGCTTTCCTAAAGATGTATTCATAAATATTTTTAACCAAATCCATATTTAAATTGTGTTCCCATTTC
Organism: Erpetoichthys calabaricus; assembly: GCF_900747795.2. Lineage (NCBI taxonomy): Eukaryota > Metazoa > Chordata > Cladistia > Polypteriformes > Polypteridae > Erpetoichthys > Erpetoichthys calabaricus. The sequence goes on from NC_041407.2 coordinate 103,554,109, forward strand.
CTAGATTTTACACTCTGCATGTACTGTATATTCACAACACCCCAACAGTCAATGTTTTGCACTTGCTGATACTGCATTTTCCCAAGAATCAAGTTAATAACATTTTATTTACAAAACTTTATTGTATATTTGCTACATGGCAATCATGTTATTCAAAACAGGAATTTACTCAGAATATCAGGTACTATCTATTAAAAAAAAACAAGCAGTACAAAAAGAAACAGCACACAAATTATCTGTGCTCCACTAGCATAACAATAAAAATATAACCATTTTGTCAAATCATTTTATATCCAAATTATGAGTGCATGTAATTTTTCTTTGATGAATTTGGTCCTTTGACTCAAAAAATTAAAGGAACACTTTGAAAACACATCAGATCCCAATGGGAAAAAAATCATGCTGGATAGCTCTACTGATATGGACTGGTATGGTAACGTGTTAGGAATGAAAGGATGCCACATCGTTTGATGGAAATGTAAATGATCAACCTAAAGAGGGCTGAATTCAAAGACACCCCGAAAATCAAAGTGAAAAAATTATGCAGCAGGCTAGTCCATTTTGCCGAAATTTCATTGCAATGTCAATGTCAACTTTATTTATATAGCACATTTAAAACAACATCGGAATGCTGTGGCCAAAGTGCTTTACAATAATAGAATTAAAGAAAAACATACAATTAACATGAATAACATAAATAGAAATAAAATACATGAACATAAATAAAATAAATAATAAATAGAAGTAATGTTACATAATCACAATGAGAAAACCATCAGTATTACTGAAGGTCACGGAATGCAAGTGAATAGAAATGAGTCTTTAATCGTTTTAAACAGTTCAATTGTAGACGACTCCTTTATGTGATGAGGTAAAGAGTTCCACAGGTGAGGAGCAGCAGCTGCAAAAGCCCTGTCCCCTTCAGTTTTACACTTGGTGTGAGGGACAACAAGAGACAACTGACCAGAAGATCTAAGCACTCTGGATGGCTGGTGTAAAACACATAATTCGGATAAATAGGCAGGAGCAAGCCCATGTAACAATTTAAAAACTAGCAACAAGATTTCAAAATCAATTCGAAAACTGACAGGCAGCCAGTGTAAAGAAGCTAATATTAGACAAACTGAGTCATACTTTCTTGCCCCAACCAGAAAGCGAGCGGCAGCATTCTGGACCAACTGTAACCTGTGTATCAGGGATTTGCTAATCCCAGAATACAGCGCGTTGCAGTAATCAAGGCAAGAAGAAATAAAAGCATGCGTAGCTTTCTCAAGATCCGTAGAAGATAAAAAAAGGCTTGATCTTACCTAATAGACGAAGCTGGAAAAAGCAACTCTTGACTACAGAATTAACTTGTTTCTCAAAAGAGAGGTTACTGTCAAAGATAACACCTAGATTGCGGACTTGAGGTTGAGGAAGACAGAGAAAGAGCTGAGAAGTCCAAGACCAATTTGGGCTTTAGCTGGTGGACCCACTATACGCACGTCCATTTTATTTTGATTTAGATCAAGAAAATTATTAGCCATCCAGGATCTTAGTTCAGAAAGACAGTTGTGCAGTTGATTTATTGCAGAGTTGCAGACGGGAATATAAACCTGAGTATCATTAGCATAGCAGTGAAAGAAATGTTAAAATTTTCTAAAAAGCAGCAACTCAAAATCGTAATCAGTAGTTTGTATGGGCCCCACGTTCTTGTATGCATGCCTGACAACGTCAAGGGGGGGCATGCTCCTAATGAGACGACAGATGGTGTCCTGGGGGATCTCCTCCCAGATCTGGACCAGGGCATCACTAAGCTCCTGGACAGTCTGAGGTGCAACCTGGTGGCATCAGATGGACCGAAACATGATGTTCCAGAGGTGTTCTATTGGATTTAGGTGAGGCGAGAGTGGGAGCCAGTTAATGGTATCAATTCCTTCATCCTCCAGGAACTGCCTACATTCTCTTGGCACATGAGGCCGGGCATTATCGTGCACCAGAAGGAACCCAGAACCCACTGCACCAGTACAGGGTCTGACAATGGGTCGAAGGATTTCATCTCGATACCTAATGGCAGTCAAGGTGCTGTTGTCTAGCCTGTAAGGTCTGTGCGTCCCTCCATGGATATGCCTCCCCAAACCATCAGTGACCCATCACCAAACCGGTCATGCTGAACGATGTTACAAACAGCATAACGCTCTACGCGGCTTCTCCAGACCCTTTCACGTCTGTCACGTGCTCAGGGTGAACCTGCTCTTATCTGTGAAAAGCACAGGGCGCTAGTGGTGGACCTGCCAATTCTGGTATTTCTATGGCAAATGCCAATCGAGCTCCACGGTGCTGGGCAGTGAGCACAGGGCCCACTAGAGGACATCGAGCCCTCAGCCCACCGTCATGAAGTATGTTTCTGATTGTTTGGTCAGAGACATTCACACCAGTGGCCTGCTGGATGTCATTTTGTAGGCCTCTGGCAGTGCTCATGCTGTTCCTCCTTGCCCAAAGGAACAGATGCCGGTCCTGCTGATGGGTTAAGGACCTTCTACAGCCCTGTCCAGCACTCCTAGAGTAACTGCCTGTCTCCTAGTATCTCCTCCATGCCCTTGAGACTGTGCTGGAAGACATAGCAAACCATCTGGCAATGGCACGTGGTATTGATGTGCCATCCTGGAGAAGTTGAACTACCTGTGCAAACTCTGTAAGGTCCAGGTATCGTCTCATGTTACTAGTAGTGATACTGACCGCAGCCAAATGCAAAACTAGTGAAAAAACAGATGAGGAGGGAAAAATGTCAGTGGCCTCCACCTGTCAAACCATTCCTATTTTGGGGGTCGTCTCATTGTTGCCCCTCTAGTGCACCTGTTATTAATTTCATTAACACCAAAGCAGCTGAAACTGATTAACAACCCCCTCTGCTACTTAACTGACCAGATCAATAGTCCAGAAGCTTCACTGACATGATGCTATACTCTGATTAAAAAGTGTTCCTTTCATTTTTTCTGTATATTATACAGTCTGAGTCCCGACCTGACCTGAATTGTGTGGGTGGTTACCTACCAGGTAACGCTAGTGGTTGGTCTGCCATTCAGCAAACATCCACCTTGGTGCCCTCTTCAGTTGTGAGAAGCAGATCATGGAATGTTGCATAGTTTACTGTCAAATAATGCAAAGAGTATGCCACACTTCGTCTCCGACGCTGACGTCTGAGGTTCAATCCCCGAGAGGGGAGCAGTAGAGTGTGTACGCCTGATGAGCCCAAATGAGGGCAAAACACGTGTTGCATACTCTTTGCATTATTTGCCAGTAAACTATGCAACATATAAAAACACATACATATACACACACACACATATATATATATATATATATATATATATATATATATATATATATATATATATATATATATATAATGTAGATGCCACATGAGCTGGACGGGCATCCCGGACGGGAGACTCCTAATAGGCAGACAAGCATCCTGGCTTGGGAGGAAAGAAGGCGCAGACCCGGAAGGACAAATTGGAAAGGATGGACGGACAGCCCATTGAAAAGAAAAGATGTCTCTGGGGGTTTGTTATTCCCCCCAGCAAGTTAGATGGCAGCAGCACCGGATATCAATACCTAGTGGAAAGCCAGCAAGGCATGCAGGAAAATGTAGTCTGGCAGAAGAGCCCTGCTGCAGTCACTGGGTGCCGCAAGAGGGCGCTGCATGGAGACAAGCTCCTTGCTCTAATGGACTTCCGTATAACCTGGAAGTGCTTCCATTGGGCAGGGGCCCTGGCACTCAAAGTACTCCCGGGTCCTTAATAAAAGGGACTGCACTCCCTTGGCAAGGACAATCAGAGCTGGGAGGAAGACAGGCAACCCTCGACTGGAGGAGGGCAGTGCGGAGCCGAGAGAAATTGCAGTGGTACACTGAATTGTGAAGAGAGAAAACCTGTGTTTTTGTGCTTTTGCAACTTTGGAGAGGATTTAGGTGAATAATTCAACCTTTATTTGAACCTGGGACTGTGCTTGTGTAGAGGTTTGGGCTCGCGGACACCCCGGTTTCCATCACAATATACTGCACATGGATGGATGTATGGATGGCAGTATTCCCTCTTTTACTGTACTGTTAATTGCTTTGTAAACCACTTTAAGATATCACTACACTACCAAAGGCCTTGCAATATATAAAATAAAAAAAAAAATCAACATAAAGATGTTTCCATATTTATATGGCTATTTTATGCTTTATTAGGGACCTTACTAATTTTTCACAGAAAAAGGAAAAAAAATAAAAAATAAAAAAACAGGTATTTCATATTCATTTAAAACTCTAACTAACCATATTAACTACAGATGGAAAAACATTAACATAGTTAGAAACTCAAGATACGCCTAAATAAGTGACACTAACCTTGTTCCTACAGACTTAACAGAACTCCTTGCCAAATCCAGAAACTACAATGAACTTCTGTTAGCCTGGAAAGGGTGGCGTGATGCCTCTGGAAAGAATATCCGTCAGAACTACAAAAAATATGTGACGCTCAGCAACAAGGCTGCAAGACTGAACAGTAAGTGGTTGTGAAGGAAGTAGTACAATAAAAGAACACTAGAACCAGGTCACATTTAAAGGCAATTCAGCCTTGTCAATCATCACTACGAATGGCACATGTATAAACCCATTGTACCTGCCTACCTGATGTAAATACCCTTGTATGTTGAACAGTCAATTATATAGGAAGATCAGATGAACCTGATCAGGCAAGTACTAACTGCATATAGCATTTGGGCTTTTGTGCCGAAGAAAAACTGTGAATAAAAGTGCACAATCTTAAACCAGTTCTACGTTTTAATCTGCAGATCATGCTGACAATGGTGCCTTCTGGCGTTCCCTATATGAAACACCTACTTTTGAACAGGATCTAGAAAAACTGTACACCGAACTACAGCCCCTCTATCGTCAACTGCATGCCTACACCCGCAGGGCTCTGTATAAGATATATGGTTCACAGTATATTAATCTGAAGGGTCCTATTCCTGCTCATCTTCTGGGTAAGCTAAACAGTATTTTTAAAACTAAACAATTTTATTAATTCTTTTTCTAAAGTTCTCAAGATATAAAGCCATACAAATCAACATGCTAGTGATAACTACAAAGTGATACTCTTTTTATACAGTAATGAAATTAATCTTTTATTATACTAATATACCTAACACAACTGTCAAAGAAGCAGCCTTATGAATGGCCTGAACTTATATTATGTTCTTTCCTCTTGTTAATTTTTTTCTAAATAATTACAATTGTTCTATTTTTAATTACAATAAACACTACCACATTAAATTGTATATTGTTACCCTTTTATGTAAAATTAACGGTTAATTTTTACATTAATTATACTGTTCAGAATATATCATAACGCAAGTTTATATACTCTCAGAATTTCTAGGAGGTGAAAAGAAAATTCCTCCTAATTATTTAAACATGGAAAACTGACAGGGAGTGGGAAGTTACTTTACACTGCTACCTGTCTTCTAATTTCAGGTAATATGTGGGCTCAGTCTTGGTCCAATATTTACAACCTGATGATTCCTTACCCTGATGCCACACAAGTAGACGCTACACCAGCTATGGTGGAGAAGGTACAGCTAATCCAAAGACTATTATAACTTAAATAAAATGTCTCAACTCAGTAACCATCAAACTGCTTATACATTTTCTGAGCCTTAAGGTTTTTATAAGAAATCATTATATGTTTAACTCCTTCACCATAGAAATAAGGCATAGGTCACAACGCCTACAAAACACTACAGTACGATGTCTTGCAGTATGAAAAGCATGCAGTACCTTTTAACTTTACAAATGTCTGTTCAGCTTCAGTCACAGGTTTGCATTAAGAACTGCTGCAATACTAACCAATGGTTAGATAAGGTCCTTGAGGGACATAGTGGCTTCAGATTTTTGTTCCAACTTAACTTAAATTAATGTGAGGCTAATTATTGCTATTGAAGCACTTAATGATCCAACAACATTTTTATGCTTCATTTTAGTTTTTTTGTTTATGATTACCCACCTTTAATTCATTATTTTAGTCTGAATTAGTTGCATTCATAATTTCTAACTGTACCTTATTAGCAATAAGATGCAAATGGCAAAGGAACCAGCAGCGTGTATTAACTGTGCACTATCTGATTTAACAAATATATGGAATGAAACTGAGAAGAGACAAGTGATGGACTGAGAGTAATCCATTCACTTTGGGCTACAAATCATTTGGATGATATCCTTGGAAGGGAAAAAAAAATCTACTATATATCAATGACCTGATATGACAAAAGGAATACTAACAAGCCATAAAATCAAATAAGATCCGTTATTGGCAAGGACTGGTTTCAAATTAAACAATCAGGTTGGAACAAAAACTTGCAGCAACTACAGCCCTCCAGGCACAACTTCTCAAACCCCTGCTATAGAATATTACACAAGTAATAGAAACTGAGCACACACACACACGATGTGTATTCTAATTACCACCTTATTTATAATTTAGAAATGGGATGCTTTAAGAATGTTTCAAGAATCTGAGAATTTTTTCACCTCTCTGGGTCTGCTACCAATGCCACAAGAATTCTGGGACAAATCCATGATAACGAAGCCTACAGATGGACGTGAGGTGGTGTGCCATGCTTCTGCATGGGATTTCTACAATGGAAAAGACTTCAGGTGAGCCACTTCAAAGTTGAGACTATGTATTCTACTCATTAATTTAGAATACATCTAACAGATAACTTGCAGAAGATCAATCCATGAATTTATGAAAGCCTGAGAAAACTTTGGTATAAACAGAGTATTTACCTTTAGTGAAATATGTAGTAGTGAACTCATACAACAAACTGCTTAGAATTTTCCCAAATTTTCAAAGAAAAAGCCAGAAAAAGAAAACTTTATGTTCTAAATAGCCATCTAGAAACTGGTGGTTACAGAGCAGTGAAATCCAGAGAAAGGATGGGGAGGAAAACTGTCTCACGTATTCACTTAAATGATCTATCAAATCGGCAAAAAAAGAAAATTAGTACTATCAGATAATAATGGTTATCACCCCAAATTAACAGTTCTTTAAAAATTCACATCTTAGGAGAATTAATGTTTACAAATACAAGAGGTAATCAATAAAAATGATGAAATTAATGTAAAAGGAATTAGTTTCTAACTAATGTGTTTAAAGTCTCACAAAAATGACATCTTTAAAATGTTTTGTATCACTTAAAATTTATTCTATAAAGGAGTGATGATTAGAGAGTGCAGCACAGAGGAAAGAGGTTAAGGTAGAGAAGATGCTACCCTAATGTATCATGTACTGTTTGATATATTACAAAGTCATGGAGCCCATCCCAGCAACATTAAGGTCAAGGCTGGAACCAGCTCTAGACGATTCATAAATCCATCACGGGGCACACTCACCCACACAGCCATAATCAATCACAGAGATAAACAAATTCCATTGGAGAAACAGCAGATAGATACTGTACATTGAGTGTTCTGCTGCACACACTCAATTTTTCCCATAATTTTCAATGAAGTAAATAATAATACATTTTATTTTATAGTCCCTTTCCCATGCTCAAGGCACTTGCATAAATAATGGACCACCAAGTAATATTTTTGGCTATGGTCCATCAACTTGCTGTGATTGATCATGGTGAAAGACATTATCTGTATGTCAATAACGATGTCTTCTGTTGATGTTTTCTTTCCATTATCTGCAATCTTGTGCAAGTAGAAAGGACTGCTAAGGTTGTCTCCCTTGTGGCTGACCACCACCTACACTCCTATACTGAGGTGTCAACAACAGTACAATTGGGAGAACTATCCAATAGCAAATTATCAGAAAAGGGCATGTTGTGGTATGGGGGACCTCTACCTTTAATAGCCAGTTCCTTCTGCGGCTTGCCAGGAAAATTTTTAATTAGGAGATTTTACATCAAGGTTATCCTGTCCATCAGCATACAACCTTTCATGTTTCTGGTGAACTTCTAATTAGAAAATGATTAACAGATGACAGAAAATACAGATGCCATCTCCAAAAAACATCTAGAACTGCCTTAATTTGCTGGTCATGTTACTGGACCTGTGTCCAACACAACATCCTAAAATAACAACTACAGTTATCTACACACAATCTCAATTAACCACTGGCAGACCAATACAGCAGTTCCTGGGTGGTTTTTGCTACAAGAAACATGCACCTGTAAGACTTCATGTCTCAAAAAATAGCCTCCGGTTATGCTAATAATGACGGTTTCGCAGACCCCATATTTAATCTCATTTTTGGACAGCTTTTATTTTCTCCCCCTCAAACTAAGACACCAATGACAAATGGCATCTGCAGGAGATGCCAGCTGATTTAGCACCTTGTGCTCAGGGTTATTAAACATGAGGAAGAGATGGCTAACCTGCAATATACTAAAGAACTGACAGATATTGCCTAGGTTTACATTAGGGAGATAGTGTGTACTCCTAAACTGGCATTGGAGGAGACTCCATATCAGAGAGGTAGAAACAAGTGGATCATGGTCAGACATTTGTTCAAGGAAAGAGATACACGCTGTCCAGATACTTTGAGGTTTCCAACCAATTTTAAGGATTCTGTGCAGCTGGGAGGCGATTCCAAGAACTCTTAGTTGATAGGTAGGTCACCTCGAAACCAGTTGCCAGAAAGAGAGAAGCAGTGATAGTGGGGGACTCTGTCCTTAAGTAGATTAAGACACAGGTTTGCTCAAAGGACAGAGTGTCTGTACTGTGCATTATCTCCTATGTGCACCGATAGAAGACCTCCGTGTAAGAGTGGATAGGCTTTTGCCCAGAGCAGGGATGAATCCAGTTATCATTGTCCATGCTGAAACAAATGACATATGTAATGGTTAGGCTATCAGTTCTGCAATCCAAATTAAAGAGTTAGGTGCCAAGTCAAGGCACTGAACTGTCAGGGTGGTCTTAGGTTTACTTGTACCACATGCCAGTCCAGGTGTAACTGATGAGATTACAAGGCTTAACACTTAGCTCAAATCTTGATGTAGGGTAGACTGGCATAGGTTTATGGACATTGGGACTCCTAGAACAGGTGGGACTTGTCATGACGGGTTACATTTTGAACATAAATGACACCAATGTATTGGTGACATGTTACGTAATATTAGTCAAGAATGTTTCTAAGATGAATTTAGGACAGTCACAATATCTATATAAATGTATGCTCAGTAGCAACATTCAGTTTTTGCAGGCTGTTTATTTTTAACCTATGTCTTGTGTATAGGTGGTTTGTCTGTATTATAATTAGAACTGCAAGCATATTTTACACATTATGTATGTTTTTAGAATCAAGCAGTGCACTGTAGTGACAATGGATGACCTGATTACAGTTCATCATGAGATGGGTCATGTTCAATACTTCCTCCAATACAAAGATCAGCCCATTCCATTCCGGGATGGAGCCAACCCTGGTTTCCATGAAGCCATTGGAGATGTTTTAGCACTATCTGTCTCCACACCTAAACACCTGCAAAGCATAGGACTGCTGGACAAAGTGGAAAATAACCATGGTAAGGAACTTAATTTGCAGCATAATCTGTTCTGTCAGGCATAAAAATAGTTTGCTTGATTGACTGATTTCACATATAGGGAGGTTCATATATAGGTTTACAGGATAATTATTGTTGCATGTACCGAATTCAGTGATATTTTCACATGCAAATACTAACCACAATACATACCAATCACATA